>NW_024061420.1:22500-322500 GCF_016432855.1 Salvelinus namaycush
GACGGCGCAATAGCGCCTCTTCAACCTCAGGAAGCTGAAGAAATTTGGCTTGTCACCCAAAACCCTTACTAACTTTTACAGATGCACAATCGAGAGCATCCAGTCGGGCTGTATCACAGCCTGGTACGGCAACTGCACCGCCCTAAACCGCAAGGCTCTCCAGAGGGTGGTGCGGTCTGCACAACGCATCACCGGGGGCAAACGACCTGCCCTCCATGACACCTACAGCACCCATTGTCACAGGAAGGCCAAAAAGATCATCAAGGACAACAACCACCCGAGCCACTGCCTGTTCACCCCGCTACCATCTAGAAGGTGAGGTCAGTACAGGTGCATCAAAGCTGGGACCGAGAGACTGAAAAACAGCTTCTATCTCAAGGCCATCAGACTGCTGCCTACTTTGAGACCCAATCACTGGCCACTTTAATAAATGGACCACTAGTCACTTTATACAATGCCACTCTAAATAATGTAATTTTAATAATGTTTACATATCTTACATTACTCATATCACATGTATATACTGTATTTTATACCATCTACCTTGTCTATGCTGCTCGGCCATCGCTCATCCATATACTTACATGTACATATTCTTTCACCCCTTTAGATGTGTGTGTATTAGGTAGTTGTTGGGGAATTGTTAGATTACTTTTTAGATATTACTGCACTGTCAGAACTAGAAGCACAAGCATTTTGCTACACTCACATTAACATCTGCTAACCCTGTGTATGTGACAATTAAACATTGATTTGATTTGTCACTCACATTGCCTTCCAACAGACTTCTCCAATGGTTCAAAATGTTTTGCTTGTTATGCAATTATGATTAAAGTACAACCCATTTTTACCACTTTCGTAAAGCTAAAAGCACGAGCTGCCTCAAGTAAGAAACAATTATGGCTTTTAATCTGTGACAGATATGGTCTTCTATACAGAGGCATGTGAAATGATTAAATAAACTTCACTTACAAATTATTCCATACCAAAATCGTATCGCAAAGTGGTGCAGCATGTACAAACTAAAAAAAAGTTTGGAATCAAATCAAAAAGAACATGTCTCTCCTACAACAACACTGCAGGGAGAGACAGCATTAACTCTATCTGAGCTGATAGAATTCAGTCTATTCCTGTGGTGCTGCTATATTCCCCAGGGTGATAGATCGAGGAGAAACTCATCACACAGAGCTAATTGTTCATCTTCCCTCAAGTGTGTTGTGTCCGGGTGGCTAAAAACACTGGCAGCTGTTTCCTCTGTTCTAGTAGAAAACAAAATTGGGATTACGAGCCCCTCTACCTTCAGATAGGTGACAACGCACAGCAGCAAACGTTAGCCTCAGCATTAGAAAGACATTCTGTACACAAAGTACTGAAATGACTGCTACCTTTAGAAAGGACAGAAGCCATTTTGTTCATTTAGACTGAAGTCCGTATCCTCTGGCAATTTGACTTCCTCAGGTCCCATATTTTATGTATTCAGGACCGAGAGAAGTGCTGCATGCTGCACCGAGCCCTGGCAGTCCAGAGGAGGGATGGCATGTGCTGAGAGGAAGAAGAAAGCACTGACGGGACTTGGACAGGAGATGGAAGGAGAGAGAAGGATGAAAGAGGAGGAGGGGGGAAGGAGCCCTGGTTCCCTCCTCCTCTAATGAATCCATCACTGGTACAGGTGGAGGAGAAGAAGGCTAGGGTCGGAGTGTTCCATGACCAAAGGAATTACCTTTCTGATCCAAATGTTGTTTGAATGTTTTATAAATTATGTTTATATGAATGTTAAGCTGGAGTATTGAATATGAAAGGGCATTGACCAGGACAGGCTTTGTCTTCCTCTGTAGAAACACGTTCGTCTACTATACAGTACTGAATGTGTCCGTCCCAAATGGCATCCTATTCCCTATTTAGTGCACTAACTTTGACAAGAGCCCTATGGGCTAAATCAAAAGTAGTGCACTAAAGGGAATAGGGTGCAGATGACATCAATCGGAAATGGATCATTGAACTGGATTTACAAGGTGTCATATATTAGTTCCACATACAGTCTCTCGATTACGAGCCATGAAAGACATTGGTTTATGCTGTCACACACAAATGGTGCCCACTGTGGCTGGGTGGGTTATTTCAATAAAGAGACGGTGGCAGACTATAAAGCAGTACCCTGGTGTGTGCCTGTGTATATACCATGTAGACTAAACACAACCATGTCTTATTTCCAGCCATCAGCCAGTGTTAGTCCTATAATCCTGAATGCGACTCGATGCCCTCACTGTCACAGAGACCATAATATCCTGCCAAGATATCATTCTCTATTATCTTTACAGAGCAATGCATCTTCATGTAGGCCTACTTCAAACACAGATCAGCTCTGACAGGGTAGGTAGCCACACCTTATTTATCTCCTTTTAAAAACAGCACATCCCCTGCCAACATTCGTATAAAGAGAGTGACCCAAGTGAACACAGAGCCGTAACTTGAAAGTTCATGCAAATGCCTCTGACATGAGTGCGTGGAGGTCCGAGTAACGCAGAGGATCTTACGTTTTTAAGGCTGTGGCATAGTGACCATTGTGTCAGCAGAACCAGAGCAGAGGAGATCCGTCACAGGGAGGCAAGTGAAGAGAACGGGACCTGGGTCTCACACACTCCAACCAACAATGACAAACAGCCCTCAGCAGATCCATTACACTGTTTGAAGATTGTATGGAGAAGGCTACTGATCTTAAGAGAATGTACATAAAGACCCAGCGTAGTCAAAATGCAGTTTCCCTGTGTTTTATTGCAACATGAAACTAACATTGTAAAATGTTTGAAAAAACGGGAAAAAACGGTGTTATTTCCTGATAGTTGCTGATTGAAAATACAATCTACGCAGGACATTCTAATCGACAGACATCAATCGCCATGAAGTGAATTGGTTAATAGACCAATAACAAAGAGAGTTCCAAACCTCTCTTCTAATAATAGCTCGTTCTCCCCTTCCCACTCAGACCACTCAGACAGTCCTATCAAAATGATTGTTTAATAAATAGTTTTTGCTAAAAAGCTAAACTTAATTGTTACCCAGAAATTATTTGATATTGATATAAAAACATCTGCATTGTCCCTTTAAGCGAAAACAGGTGATCTTTCAGAAAAAAAGCAGCTTTAAAACAGCAGCTCAGCCACTCGAGGTCTCACATTAGTAGCTCACATTAGAGCACAGGAGACAGGGAGACACACGGAACATGTGTTTGCAGCACTGACATACAGTAAGGTATTCAGGCAACAATGTTTCCACAGACAACAAGGATGAATGCACTCATTCAAACACAAATTCATAGCCACACACATGCAATATTGTGTACATAAAATAAACCACCCAGCAACACAAATAACTTTTTTTTCTTTATCTCTCAAACACACTATTGTCATCCATGCAGGCACCGCTGTGATCCTTTGCTCCTTGCTACCCTTGACACCAACACCTGTCTGTTGCGAGCTGCCACTCTCTGTTCCTGTCTCAATACTAGGAGGAGAGAGCAACCCTGCTGCTGTATCATTCTACTGTTCAGCTCCTCTGCACGTACCTTCCACACCCTGGGAATCAAAATGTATTCAGCACTGCTCTGCTAATACTCGCTAAAGGTTAATGCACACGGGATTGGATTGGAGAAGGCTAAATTCACATCTGCTATTTGCAGTATCAGTGCCTTTTTTTCACACATTAACATTTTATGGATTTCATTCATTCCACAAATATGATAGTAATGTGATTTATTGCTGTTGTAAAAGGCCTGACATAGACATGGCTTTTGAGGAGCAGATGTTTTTGATCCAAGTCAATATTGTTGTCAGGGCAAAAGCACAATACATTCAACAAAAGTCACCAACAGTTTGATTTATCCCATGTCAAAAGATACTCCCAATAACAGGAAGCCTGAGTGTACCTGTGAAGGAGCGAAGCTCATTGATGATGTCACTTCCCTGAAAATACAGTAGGTGTCAAATCAAATCAAATGTTATTGGTCACATACACATGGCGAGCAGATGTTAATGTGAGTGTAGCGAAATGCTTGTGCTTCTGCTTCCGACAGTGCAGTAATATCTAACAAGTGATCTAATAATTCCCCAACAACTACCTAATACACACAATTCTAAAAGGGTTGAATGAGAATATGTACATATAAATATATGGATGAGCGATAGCCGAGAGGCATAGGCAAGGTGCAATAGATGGTATGAAATACAGTATATACTGTATTCAGGCTTTTATTTTGAATGGAGGTACGTCACTCGCCGTGGAAGTCGAAGAAGGCGTCCTCTGGCAGCGGGGGTCTCCATGGAGATGACACAGACCAGAAACAGCTTTGCCGCCCTGGATCCAGAGGTTCCGGCGCCTTCGTCCGTGGTGGCTTCCCAATCAAGATCGGATCCGGAAGTACCTGTGTCTTCGTCCTCGGTTCGGTCTCCCTCTCCGGTGGCTTCTACCTCGGGTTCAGATCCTCGGAGCTCCCAACCTCACCAGACCATGAGGCTGCCTGAGAGACCGGCCCATTCAACATCACCAGCTGTCATCATAGGCAGCTCTATGGTAAGAAACATCTCGGTCCCCAAGGCAAAAACCCTGTGCTACCCAGGAGCACGAGTACAGCACATAACAAGCCTGCTTCCAACTGTTCTACCACAGATGCCGGGAGCTGACACTGTCACAGTCCATGTGGGCTCAAACGACATCAGGAGGGCTAGCTTGGAACATTTGAAAATGGATATTAAAGAACTGATTTTAGCATTAAAAGACTCTAAAAAACAGGCAATAATTTCAGGTCCAGTACCATCGTTGGGCTGCGGGTGTAAAAGATTCAGCAGACTGCTGGCATTACACATCTGGCTAAAAGACTACTGTAGCTCTGCTGGAGTGACTTTTATAGATAACTTTGACACCTTCTGGAAACAGAAGATACTCTACAGGAATGACGGAGTCTATCCAAATTATCTTGGCTCCTGGACTCTGTCCACGCATTTTGCGTTGAAACAATGACTGGTAAATGATCCAAGACCAGCTCAGTTAATCCTTACCATTGTCACAATGAGTTGCCATAATGCTGCATCAAATGTACATGATCTTAGGGGCATTGGCAAACACAATGTAAGTAATTTAATTGATGTACCCCTAATTGCACCGAGTACATCTGTTTATATTACAGCTATTGTAAGCAGTAATCATGAGCCTATAAACCAGAGTTACACTGTTAGCACTGAGGCGGTGTGCAATAGTAGGAAGACCACTTTAGGCAGCTCACCCTGCACTATCAGCTCCAATGTAAATAACATGAGTAAGCCTACCCCTAATAAGCTTCTCAGTAAAGCATTAAAAACAATCAAGCAACCCAGAAAAGTGCTAAAAATAGCCCATATTAACATATGTAGCCTAATAAACAAGGTCCATGAAGTCAATAACTTGCTTGTAAGAGATGACATACATATTCTCTGAAACTCAATTAGATAATGCCTTTGATGATACAGTGGTAGCAATACGTGGTTATAACATCTACCGAAAAGACAGAAATGCCAACGGAGGCAGTGTTGCTGTCTATATTCAGAACCACATTCCTGTAAAGCTTAGAGACGATCTAATGTTAAATACTGTTGAAGTAATATGGCTACAGGTTCATCTGCCTCACCTATAGCCCATTTTTGGGGGAAGCTGCTATAGACCACCAAGTGCTAACAGTCAGTATCTGGTGTGTGAAATGCTTGATAACGTATGTGATATCAACAGAGAAGTATATTTTCTGGGTGATTTAAATATTGACTGGCTATCATCAAGCTGCCCACTCAGGAATAAACTTCATACTGTAACCAGTGCCTGCAACCTGGATCAGGTTGTCAGTCAACCTACCAGGGTAGTTACAAACAGCACAGGAATTAAATCATCAACAGGTATTGATCACATCTTTACTAACGCTGCATATATTTGCTTTAAAACAGTATCCAAATCCATAGGATGTAGTGATCACAATATAATAGCCATATCTAGGAAAACCAAAGTTCCAAAGGCTGGGCCTAATATAGTGTATAAGAGGTCATACAATAAGTTTAGCTGTGATTCATATGTTGATGATGTAAAGAATATTTGCTGGTCTGTGGTGTGTAATGAGGAGCAACAAGACGCTGCACTTGATCCATTTATGAAACTATTTATTCCAGTTACTAATAAGCACGCATCCATTAAGAAAATGACTGTACAAACTATTAAATCCCCTCGGATTGACGAGGAATTGAAAAATTGTATGGTTGAGAGGGATGTGGCAAAAGGTATGGCAAATAAGTCTGGCTGCACAACCGATTGGCAAATGCACTGCAAGTTAAGAAATCATGTGACTAAACTAAATCAAAAGAAACAAAGATAAATTACATTAAGAATGACAGGGGCGGCAGCGTAGCCTAGTGGTTAGAGCATTGGACTAGTAACCGAAACGCTATAAATACAAATACAAAATACAAATGATGAGTAATGTAAGATATGTAAACATTATTTCGTGGCATTGTATAAAGTGACTAGTGATCACTTTGTTAAAGTGGCCAGTGAGTTAGGGATTGCTGTTTAGCAGTCTGATGGCCTTGAGATATAAGCTGTTTTTCAGTCTCTCGGTCCCAGCTTTGATGCACCTGTGCTGACTGCGCCTTCTGGATGATAGCGGGGTTAACAGGCAGTGGCTCAGGTGGTTGTTGTCTTTGATGATCTTTTTTGCCTTCCTGTGACATCGGATGCTATAGGTGTCATGGAGGGCAGGTAGTGATGCGTTGTGCACACCGCACCACCCTCTGGATAGGCATGCGGGTGAGGGCGGAGCAGTTGCCATACCAGGCTGTGATATAGGATACTATCGATTGTGCATCTGTAAAAGTTAGTCAGGGTTTTGGGTGAAAAGCCAAATTTCTTTAGCCTCCTGAGGTTGAAGAGGCGCTGTTGCGCCTTCTTCACCACACTGTCTGTGTGGGTGGACCATTTCAGTTGGTCGTTGATGTGTACGCCGAGGAATTTTAAACTTTCCACTTTCTCCACTGCTGTCTCTTCGATGTGGATAGGGGGGTGCTCCCTCTGCTGTTTCCTGAAGTCCGTGTTGAATGCTGAGGTGTAGTAGTAGTAGTCAATGAACAGCATTCTTACATAGGTATTCTCTTGTATCTTGTCCAGATGGGATAGGGCAGTGTGTAGTGTGATGGCGACTGCATCTCTGTGGACCTGTTAGGGCGGTATGCAAACTGAAGTGGGACATGATGACAGAAGTGAGTGCTACGAGACGGTAGTAATTTATTTCAGTTATCTTGGGTACAGGAACAATGATGGCCATGTTGAAGCATGTGGGGACAGCAGGGAGTGATTGATAGGGAGTGATTGAATTTGTCCATAAACATACCAGCCAGCTGATTTGCGCATGCTCTGAGGATGCGGCTAGGGATGCTGTCTGGGCCAGTAGCCTTGCGAGGGTTAAAACGTTTAAATGTTTTACTCACGTCGGCCAAGGAGAAGGAGAGGGGGGCGCAATTCTTGTTAGCGGGCCGCGACGGTGGCACTGTATTATCCTCAAAGCGGGCAAAGAAGGTGTTTAGTTTGTCTGGAAGCGTGACCTCGGTGTCCGTGACGTGGCTGATTTTCTTTTGTAGTCTGGGATTTCCTGTAGACCCTGCCACATACGTCTAGTGTCTGAGCCGTTGAATTGCAACTCCACTTTGTCCCTATACCGGCATTTTGCTTGTTTGATTGCCTTGCGGAGGGAATAACTACATTGTTCATATTGTAGTGGTGGTGGTTCGCGCATTCAGTTTTGCGCGAATGCCGCCATCCATCCGCGGTTTCTGGTTAGGATAGGTTTTAATAGTCACAGCGGGTACAACATCTCCAATGCACTTCTTTATAAATTCACTCACCGAGTCAGCATATAGGTCAATGTTATTCTCTGAGCCTGACCGGAACATATCCCAGTCCGCATGATCAAAACAATCTTGAAGCGTGGATTCCGATTGGTCAGACCAGCGTTGAATGGTTCTCGTCATTGGTACATCCTGTTTGAGTTTCTGCCTATAAGACGTTAGGAGCAAGACGGCATTGTGGTAGGACTTGCCGAAGGAAGGGCGGGGGATGGCTTTGCATGTATCGCGGAAGTTAGAGTAGCAGTGGTCGAGGGTATTGCCCATGCGCGTAGTGCAATCAACATGCTGATAGAATTTAGGTAGCCTTGTTCTCAAATTTGCGTTGTTAAAATCCCCAGCTACAATAAATGCAGTGAACTACTGTTCATTTTGATTGTATGAAAATAATTCTTCACAATTAACCAACACCATTCTAGCTTATCCTCTGCATCCACAACAGCTATACAATATAAGTATGCTATCTTGGTCTTTTGTGGGCTGGTTGGTTATATAAAAGACAGCATGAAGAATAGTCATGGTGCGTGTATGGAGGACTGTAAACGAATCTTAGCGTGTTTGCTAATGAAAGCAAGCTAATGTGCTGAAATATTCAGTGACTCCATTCTACCTGGCCCAAGGCAAAGACATAATACTGAATTCACTGCATTTCCTGTCATACCTTCCTAAATAGGTCACAATAAGCCAACGTTTTGCTGGGTATTCTCTAACAAAGTGCTGAGTGGGCAGACTTCCCTTTGCACTTTAACTTTCCAGACGTTTCGAGGGTTGACTTGTTAATATTGTCATCATAACAACTAAAAGTATTTAGTTAATTACATGAATTACAAGGTGTTGAATGGACATGAATGCAGTTGTTTCTTTCTAGCTGTGGCTACTAATACAGTGGCAAAGCCATTCTCACTAAAGACTTCATTATTAATTTACTTTGCTAAACAGTTGCAGTGTCTGTTAAGTCAAATGGACACCCATTAGCGCTCTGAGATAGCCATTCTGCTGCTTGTTTGAGCCATTTAGAAGTTTTGTGGTTTAAACTAACACATGGAGTAAACATTCTGTTATCAACACGGTTTGGTTCTTGGGAACTTTTTGCTCCCAAAATGATCACCCCCCCCCACCAGAGGAACAGTGTTCCTGAATGTATGTGTTTCTAGGTCTAATGAATTGCCATTAACGACTGTAAATCCACATGGCTGGTAACTTTTCCCGAGCTGCATCTTCTCTCCTCAGAGAGCTGGAAGACTTGACAGTGTCTCGTGATGCTAGTGAACATTGAAGCCACTAAATAAACCCAGCTCCAGATGCTGCAGATTGTCACCATTGTGCAGGTTTCCCATCAGAGAGCAGAATGATGTAACACAGCAATAATATACATAATGCCAATGTTATGGAAGGCTGTTGGAGACTAGAGCTGTTGTTAACGGTATGCCATCATTACCTAATGTTCTGTTGCTAAGCAGGGGCACATAGAGCCACTTCTGAGGTTTTGTGAGGTGTGACTGCTGTCTAAACCGGCACACAGCGCAAGGTTTTAGTGTGATAAGTCTGTCCTTAAAAACACCATACTCTGATTAGTCACTCTCCATCTATGACTCTCTCTACTGCTAAGATTCTGTAAAAGAATGAGTGGTCATATTAGATTTGAGTGCAGAGTCTTTGATCTAAATCTCTGACTGGCTGTAGTCAAACAGTCAGACAGATTTAACATTCTATTTTTAGCATAGCCAATCAGCCTACTATTTAGAACGCAATTACCGGTATTTGGAAATGGCCACTCACACAGGTTTTCACTATGACCAGTACTTAATGTGAGCTGATCTTTTATTGTGTCTCTCTGTGGTTTGGGTATATTTACAAGACAATACTGACACTATCTGTTATTCACTCACTCAATAGGCCTATAGCCTACACAGTACACCCACTGAAATCCCACTGAAATCCAACGGAGGTCTTCAAGTTCTGTTAGATGACTCAGACTGAAATTTACAAAAATTATACATAACCATAACATCTGATTCTTTGTTTGTCTTTGTAAGTGAACTTCGGATAAACTCTCTGCTTCAAAATCTCAAAATAACCAATTTATGGGGACACAATGTCAAGTCCATAGAAATAAAATATATTTCTATTGTCTGGTCAACCGGTCTATAAATTACACAATTAAGACCTAAACATGCATTGACATGCAGCAGACTAGAGCATATACTGACGCAAGAGTGAAAATGTTTATAAACTGTAGTGCTTTGCATTTTAAGTTGTAAATGTGTCTGCAACTTTGTGTGCTGCTATTTTGGCCAGGTCTCGTAAAAGAGAGTGTTAATCTCAATGAGACTAACCCGGTCAAATAAAATAAAAGAGCATTGAAGTGTATTCATTCTACTCAGGTTATTTGCTCTGTGGCTCTACTCAATTTCAGTGCATCCGTGAATAGACAGTGTAACATTGTTCTGCATAAACACTCAATGTCTATTACGTACACATCTAACATGTCCTTTGTACCTGTAATCTAAACCTACTCAAGGTCTTCAGGTCTAGTTCTGAGTTGGTAATGATACATAATAATGAGATGAAATGAACATGAGTGAGAACTCAAACTCACTAAGGTCATTTATTTAAAATTGTGCACCAAGACAAAATGGTAAAAAGAGTGATTCATAACACTGACAATTAATCCCATCTAATTAAGGTCACCAAGACAGTAGAGAACATACAGCAACACCTCTGTCTTAAGGCCCTCTTCATTCTACTTGTCATAATGCCATTAATTAGAGATGCGTTCCTTAATTAGAATGCACACAGTCACAGATTTAAAATTAAGTGTAATTTAGTAATGAAAAGTCAACAAGCGAAAGAGGGCACGCGCGCGCGCACACGCACACGCACACACACACACACACACCATTGTTTTCCGTGCGACAGGTAACTCACTCCGTGACAGAAACCTGAAGGCACCTCTGTGCTTTGATTGGCAGGTGCTGTTGGCATGGTAGCAGCCAGCCTAAGGTGTGAGAGCTGCAATCATAGCAGCGCAGAATCCTGTGGCTTTAGACAGACGGCCCTGACCTCCACAGGACTAACTGGCAATAAACCCCTCAGGATGGAAAACATGAAAGCGCCTCTACCAAGTTTCTACCTCACTTTAAATTACTCCCTCAGTCACAGGCTCACAGTATCCAATGCATTGGTACTACTGATGTACAATTGTGTCAATTATCATAGTTTTTTTATTGTACCTGGAGGTAGGCTGGGTCTCTTCCTCTTATTGCGGTTCTCAGCTCCGTTTTCCAGAGGACAGTCTGACACCAGTGGCCCGTTGGAGTTGCTGAACTGCAGGGGCTCGTTGTTGGAAGACGGGTCAAAGGATAGCGGGTTCAGTCCTGAAACACACAGAAACACCACAAGCAGCCATGTTAGACCTGATGGGCCATGAGTTATAGATACTATTGTGTAACTCGTTCACAATATATCCAATCCAGTGCAGAGTACATGTAGGCTACAAACTATTTAATACTGTATGTGAAGGAGAGAGACCACAAGGAGAGAAAAATGTATACCATACAGTGTTTGACTTCCGTTGGCGAAGTCAAAACTAAATAAAAACAGGCAAGACTGTGGAAATACAACTTTATTCAACCATAAGTAAAACAAATGTTCCCTATTTAACAGTCAGGAGTTCAACAAACTAAAGAAGAAGAATTATCCCCTTTTAACGTTGTTTCACTTCTTCAAGGACATACATTAGAGACCCCTACAAGTGACAGTACAACAGTTGAAGTCGGAAGTTTACATACACCTTAGACAAATACATTTAAACTCAGTTTTTCACAATTACTAAAATTTTATCCTAGTGAATATTCCCTCTCTTAGGCCAGTTAGGATCACCACTTTATTTTAAGAATGTGAAATGTCAGAATAATAGTAGAGAGAATGATTTTTTTCAGCTTTTATTTTTTCATCACATTCCCAGTGGGTCTGAAGTTTACAAACACTCAATTAGTATTTGGTAGCATTGACTTTAAATTGTTTGACTTGGGTCAAACATTTGGGTAGCCTTCCACACGCTTCCCACAATAAGTTGGGTGCATTTTGGCCCATTCCTCCTGACAGAGCTGGTGTAACTGAGTCAGGTTTGTAGGCCTCCCTGCTCGCACACGCTTTTTCAGTTCTAACCACAAATTTTCTATAGGATTGAGGTCAGGGCTTTGTGATGGCCACTCCAATACCTTGACTTAGTTGTCCTTCAGCCATTTTGCCACAACTCTGGAAGTATGCTTGGGGTCATTGTCCATTTGGAAGACACATTTGCGACCAAGCTTTAACTTCCTGACTGATGTCTTGAGATGTTGCTTCAATATATCCACATACGTTTCCTTCATCATGATACCGTCCATTTTGTGAAATGCACCGGTCCCTCCTACAGCAAAGCACCCCCATAACACAATGCTGCCACCCCCGTGCTTCACGGTTGGGATGGTGTTCTTCGGCTTGCAAGCCTCCCCCTTTTTTCTCCAAACATAACGATGGTCATTATGGCCAAACAGTTCTATTTATGTTTCATCAGACCTGAGGACATTTCTCCAAAAAGTACGATCTTTGTCCCCATGTGCAGTTGCACACCGTAGTCTGGCTTTTTTATGGCGGTTTTGGAACAGTGGCTTCTTCCTTGTTGAGCGGCCTTTCAGGTTATGTCGATATAGGACTCGTTTTACTGTGGTATAGATACTTTTGTACCTGCTTTCTCCAGCATCTTCACAAGGTCCTTTGCTGTTGTTCTGGGATTGATTTGCACTTTTCACACCAAAGTACGTTCATCTCCAGAAGATAGAACGCGTCTCCTTCCTGAGCGGTATGATGGCAGCGTGGTCCCATGGTGTTGATACTTGCTTACTATTGTTTGTACAGATGAATGTGGTACCTTCAGGCGTTTGGAAATTGCTCCCAAGGATGAACCAGACTTGTGGAGGTCCACAATTTTTGGCTGATTTCTTTAGATTTTCCCATGATGTCAAGCAAAGAGGCACTGAGTTTGAAGGTAGGCCTTGAAATACATGCACAGGTACACCTCCAATTGACTCAAATTATGTCAATTAGCCGATCAGAAGCTTGTGAAGTCATGACATAATTTTCTGGAATTTTCCAAGCTGTTTAAAGGCACAGTCAGCTTGTATGTAAACTTCTAACCCACTGGAATTGTGATACAGTGAATTATAAGTGAAATAATCTGTCTGTAAACAATTGTTGGAAAAATTACTTGTGTCACGCACAAAGTATATGTCCTAATCAACTTGCCAAAAGTATAGTTTGTTAACAAGAAATTTGTGGAGTGGTTGAAAAATGAGATTTAATGACTCCGACCTAAGTGTATGTAAACTTCCGACTTCAACTGTATGTCAGAATCTCCAGATTGTTGTGTCTTTCCGTTCAGGGGCCCAATTTATAACCGGTGCGTTTCAAACGAATTGTCTGTGTGCGGCATTTTTGAAAACTGCACAGGCAAAAACATAGAGATTTCTGAACTTGCCACACGCCATGTATACACGTTTCCCATTATAAATTAGACCTGTCCTTAAATTGTGTTCATGTGAACAAGCATTATAACTCAATTTGGAAAACGCCCTCCATTCACCATTTATGGTGACAATAATGTATTTTATTTGTTGTATAATTTGGAACTATTCATATTAGGTTACATCAGTTTCTAAATGAAAGAGCAATGGCAAATTTGATCACATTTCTGTATAGGTGCGGGCAGAATATTTTGCAGTGACATTCTCAAACTAAACGTGCATGCTGCCTATAGTAAGATTGATTGTATATTCGAAACAATTTAAAAGTAGACTAAATGCTACAACCCACACATCTATGCAAAATATTAATTGTTCAATCTTTAGTTTATCAATAAATGATTGTGTTTCTTTCTCCTGCTTTGGTATAGGCTCTGAGATTAAAACTAGGCAATGATGTCGCGCTCATATCGCACAGCAATACTGTAGCCTACCCATACCGTCAAATGTTTTACATAAGCTACCGGTCAATTTACTGTAGTTGGCAGAATGTTATAATCTTTTGCAGTCATTTATGTTGTATCTAGCAAAGGACTGTGTCAGTTTTTGAAAGAGAAAATGATGGCAAATTGTTGTGGACCTGTCAGCAGAAAGTTTAAATTAAGCAATGTTTTGCATCAACTTTTCCCCCAACCCAAATATGCTGGATTGTCTAGGGCATGCTACTATTTTTTTTGTATTATTACAGTAGGCCTACTTACAGTAGCATACTGTAATAATTTTCTGCAGATCCTCTCAAGCTCTGGCTGGGCCACTCACGGACATTCAGAGACTTGTCCCGAAGCCACTTCTGCTTTGTCGTGGTTGTG
Source organism: Salvelinus namaycush (assembly GCF_016432855.1). Lineage (NCBI taxonomy): Eukaryota > Metazoa > Chordata > Actinopteri > Salmoniformes > Salmonidae > Salvelinus > Salvelinus namaycush. The sequence continues at coordinate 36,781 of NW_024061420.1, forward strand.
TGCTTAGGGTCGTTGTCCTGTTGGAATGTGAACCTTCTCCCCATTCTGAGGTCCTGAGCACTCTGCAGCAGGTTTTCATCAAGGATGTCTACGTACTTTGCTCCATTCATCTTTCCCTCGATCCTGACTAGTCTCCCAGTCCCTGCCACTGATAAATATCCTCCCAGATGGGCCAGGTTTCCTCCAGACGTGACGCTTGGCATTCAGACCAAAGAGTTCAATCTTGGTTTCATCAGACTATTTCTCATTGTCTGAGAGTCCTTTAGGTGCCTTTTTTTGTGCAAACTACTAGCGGGCTGTCATGTGCATTTGACTGAGGAGTGGCTTCCGTCTGGCGACTTTACTATAAAGGTCTGATTGGTAGAATGTTTCAGAGACGGTTGTCCTTCTGGAAGGTTCTCCCATCTCCACAGAGCGACTCCGGAGCTCTGTCAGAGTGACCTTCGGGTTTTGGTCACCTCCCTGACCAAGTCCCTTCTCCCCCAATTGCTCAGCTTGCCTGGGCAGCCAGCTCTAGGAAGAGTCTTGGTGGTTCCAAACTTCTTCCATTTAAGAATGATGGAGGCCACTGTGTTCTTGGGGACCTTCAATGCTGCAGAAATGTTTTGGTACCATTCCCCAGATCTGTGCATCGACACAATCCTGTCTCAGAGCTCTCTGGACAATTCCTTCGACCTGATGGCTTGGTTTTTGCTCTGACATGCACTGTCAACTGTGGGACTAAGGTCCCACCTGTGGTAAATTCAATTGATTAGACATTATTTGGAAAGGCACACACCTGTCTATATAAGTATAGACAGGTGTGTGCCTTTCCAAATAATGTCTAATCAATTGAATTTACCACAGGTGGACTCGAATTAGGTTGTTGAAACATCTCTAGGATCATCAATGAAACAGGATGCACCTGAGCTCAATTTCAAGTCTCATAGCAAAGGGTCTGAATACTTATAAGGTATTCGTTTTTTTTATATAAATGTGCAACAATTTTAAAAACCCTGTTTTCGCTGTGTCATTATGGGGTATTGTGTGTAGATTGCTGAGGATTTTTTATTCTAAAATGTATTTAAAAAATAAGGCTGTAATGTAACAAAATTTGGAAAAAGTGGTCTGAATACTTTCCGGAGGTACTCTAGAACTCTCTCAAAGTGATTTGGCTATAGATACAATTAAATGAGAGATGCACATGGTAATTTGTTGTATGGCTATTTCGGGAATATGCACCCATCACAGCCAGAAAAGGTGAAGAATGTATTCTGTAATGGTTAGGAAAATAAAATAAATAGGAAATAGATTCCTACATCTAAATATTTTACATTCTAAAAATAAAATGCATAGATTTTTGCTCTTTTCACTACGGCAAATGGCCGCATTTTTGTTTGTTTTCAGTTTTAATGAATAGGCGAGTCATCATTTGCACAAAATGTTTACTTGCCAGCTTGCAATACAATATTTCAACCAATAGCAGATGTGCGTACGTATAGTCCAAAGTTTGTGGGGATGTGAGCACACTCAACTCAGGTATAAAAAATACAAAAGATGCTCACTTTTGCATGAAAACTGGTGCACGCACATTTTGTGATACTGTACGTACACACAGTTTATAATTGAAGCCACTGGTCTTTAGACAGTGAGGACACTAGGTAGCATCTCCAAACTAATCCAGACGTTTAATTTCCATCCCAGCATATTTCTGTCCTGAGAGGAACAAAGACAGGATTAAAACACAAAGACCACCATTAGTTATGAACCTACGACACACTTTAGATAATTTAATATAATTATATTAAGAGTGTGAGTGCAGGCGCCGATATAGAAATGGGCCAATCTGTCCAACAGCTACAAGCAGACAATCCTTTTCCAAAACCAGTCCTTCTATTTTTCTGACCGATAGCGTCTTCCAAAGGATAAAGCAATAAGGAGAGTAGAGGCTGATAAATTATGGAAACAATAACAATGTGAATATTGCCCCAAAATCCCAGGAAACAAACAAATAAAATTGTGTTCCGAGCCTAATATATCAGTGATTTCCAGTTACAAAATTGGATTTGTGTTATTTATAATTCAGAACAGGGTCTGGGAGAGACAAGGCCTATGCTCATGAAAAATGTATCACTTCTCTAGGTTTACACTTGTTTTGCTAGGCCTTGTTGTAGTCAGAAAACGGAATCTCTGAAGATGGAGAATAGCAAACGTGTCTTTAACAGAGAGTCCATCTCTGCTCTGCAGTAGAAATGGGTTGGAACCTAAATTAATTCCGACAAGCAAAATAAAGTTCTGAACTGGTTCGAACCCCCAAATAAGAATCAGTTTATATCGTTCCTTTTCGTTCCTTTTTCGACCTGTGAACAGTTTTTTACATTTAGTTCATTAAAACCTCTTGACGCTAGGGGTCAGATTTAAAAAAAAATATATATAATAATAATTAAATAACGTTCCCAAGGTAAACGGACTATTTCTCAGGTCCAGATCGTAGAATATGCATATAATTTACAGATTAGGGTAGAAAACACCCCACAGCTTCCAAAACAGTCAAAATATTGTCTGTGAGTATAACAAAACTGATTCTACAGGCGAAAACCTGAGGAAAGTGATTTTTATTTTTTTTATCTGTGTTTCCTTGCCTGTCTTTCTTCCTTTTAAAGGGGTGTCAACCAGATTCCTTTTCCAATGGCTTCCTCAGGCTGTGACCAGGCTTTAGACATAGTTTCAGGCTTTTAATTTGAAAAATGAGCAAGATTTTTCAAAACTAGTCAGGTGTCCTCCAAATAGTTCCTGCGCGCGAGAGGGGTAGCTCTCTATTTTCTTTCTCTCTTTTATTGAATAGGTTACGGTCCGGTTGAAATATTATTGATTATGTTTGTTAAAAACAACCTGAGGATTGATTATAAAAAACATTTGACGTGTTTCTATGAACTTACGGATACTTTTTGGAATTTTCGTCGAACGGAACGAGGCTTTGGTTTTCTGAACATAACGCGCAACCCAAATGGCATTTTTTGTTATAAAAGTAATATTTATCGAACAAAAATAACATTTATTGTGTAACTGGGAGTCTCGTGAGTGCAAACATCCGAAGATTATCAAAGGTAAGCGATTAATTTTATTGCTTTTCTGACTTTCGTGACCATGCTAATTTGGGGCTAGCTGTTCTAGCATTGATTGGTACACTCACAAAAGCTTGGATTGCTTTCGCTGCAAAGCATATTTTCAAAATCTGACATGATAGGTGGATTAACAACAAGCTAAGCTGTGTTTTGGTATATTTCACTTGTGATTGCATGATTATAAATATTTTTAGTAATATTTTGAGCCCTGCAATTCAGCGGTTGTTTAGGAAAATGATCCCGCTAAAGGGATCCGTAGCGCAGAGAAGTTAAATGACTTCCCCAATCAGTGTGCATAGAGCAGGCAAGCTTGTTGTTTACATGCGTGATGGACAGAAAAGTGTAGCCTATGGCGCAAGATGTGACTTTTATGTGTGTGGAGAGAGCGAGAGAGGGTTGAGGAACAGGCTTAAATCGCTAGGCATTTTGTTATGACATGCATTATCTGAATTAGGTCCACAGAATTATACCTAGGAGGAGCAGCTTCCATGAAACACCTTAAATGTCCTTTGAGCTAGCTAGCTAAGAAGCTTGTGTGTTCAGAGCGCTGTCGTTGAGCGCCATAAAAACTAACAGGTCTGTGAGAGCCGGAATTCTTACTGGTTGGTAGGTGATCAAATACTTATGTCATGCAATAAAATGCAAATGAATTACTTAAAAATCATAAAATGTGATTTTCGGGATAAAAATTACAGACCTCTACATGCTTTGGAAGTAGGAAAACCTGCAAAATCGGCAGTGTATCAAATACTTGTTCTCCCCACTGTACATGTTTGATGGCCATAAGTTGAGTACCAATTAAGTACAGACTGGTGAAGTAGTGAAGCATGTAGATCACATCACTTGGAGCTGTGAAGTGTGTGACTGATCAGGCATTCTTTCAGCATGGAAAGAGAAAGCTCTCGTTCTCTCCCTCTATGTATTTCTCTCTTTCCATTCTGCATCGGGGGCTCAGAAAGCTACCAACGGACTCCGAGAGCCTTACAATTATGGGTAGCAGCATTTTTATGAAAGTTTCTCTAGCTCTTCTCCACAACACAAAACCATCCTTAATGTATTTACAGTGGGATTTGAAAGGTCTCACTTTGTTCAAATGATGCGCCTTCTACACCCTTTTCTATTAGAGAGAGCTTGATAGAACCTCTCCACATCAGGCCCTTCTTCCATCTGTCTTTTTTTTTCTCTCAGTCTCTCCTTCCTGTTTAGCTCTCTCTGTTTTGTGTTCTTTATTTAACCACATTTCCATCACAATGAGAACCAACCATCCCGTTCTCTCTCTGTGTCATCAGGGCTTTCCACATGAAGAGAGAAGATGGGTAAACAACAGGCTAATAAACAGAGGACAAACTGTTGAAGAAAAGCGCAGAATTGCCTTCCCTCAAACCAAGGGAAACGAGCAGGGAAATCTGCCTTGTAAACATTATGTAGAAAGTCAAATGTTTTATCGAATGAAAAGGAAATGGGCTCCATCAGTGATGGAACTCCTCTCGACTGACTGTCTGTTTGTCTGTTTGTGGGACATCACACGGCACACCTAGTGCTCACTGCTTACAAATCCACCCACGCACCCTCCATCTCCCTACCTCTCTCTGCTCCATCTGGCAGCCTCTCTCTTCCTCTCACTCTTTCTCCCAGAAAACAGTCCACAAAATTGTCCCAGATGTCAAATGCTTCAGTTCATTTAATAAACACACTAGAGTTTCACTAAGTGTAAAAGTTTAATAAAGCCAGCTTTTCATTCTCAGAGTTTAAGAGGTTCAAGAGGAAATAAAAAGGAGATGGGGAAATATAGAGAAAAAGAGAGCTAGATAGAGAGAGAGACAGGATAAACAGAACAATTGAAGGAAAGTGGCCAACCAGATAAATTGATGGCCTCTTTGGGGTATATTGCATTTGGAAAGTATTCAGACCCCTTGATTCCACATTTTGTAACGTTACAGCCTTATTCTCAAAAAGGATTACATCGTTTTTTCCATGATCAATCTACACACAATATCCCATAATGACAAAGCAAAACCCATTTTTTAAATTTATTTAAACAAATGAATAAAAAACAAAATCTGAAATATCACAATTTCATAAGTATTATGACCCTTTACTCAGTACTTTGTTGAAGCACCTTTGGCAGCGATTACAGCCTTGAGTCTTCTTGGGTATGACGCTACAAGCTTGGCACACCTGTACTTGGGGAGTTTCTCCCACTATTTTCTGCAGATCCTCCCAAGCTCTGTCAGGTTGGATGAGGAGCGTCGCTGCACAGCTATTTTCAGGTCTCTCCAGAGATGTTCAATCGGGTTCAAGTCTGGGCTCTGGCTGGGCCCCTGAAGGACCATTCAGAGACTTGTCCTGAAGCCACTCCTGCGTTAACTTGGCTGTGTGCTTAGGGCCGTTGTCCTGTTTGAAGGTGAACCGCCGCCCCAGTCTTAAGTCCTGAGCACTCTGGAGCATGTTTTCATCAAGTATCTCTCTGTACTTTGCTCTGTTCATCTTTCCCTTGATCCAAGATAGTTTCCCAGTCCCTGCTGCTGAAAAACATCCCCACAGCATGATGCTGCAAACACCATGCTTCACTGTAGGGATGGTGCTAAATCTCCTCGAGACATGACACTTGGCATTCAGGCCAAAGAGTTCGATCTTGGTTTCATCAGACCAGAGAATCTTGTTTCTCATGGTCGGAGAGTCCTTTAGGTGCCTTTTGGCAAACTCCAAGCGGGCTGTCATGTGCCTTTTACTGAGGAGTGGCTTCCATCTGGCCACTCTACCATAATGGCCTGATTGGTGGAGTGCTGCAGAAATGGTTGTCCTTCTGGAAGGTTCTCCCATCTCCTCAGAGGAACTCTGGAGCTCTGTCAACGTGACCATCGGTTTCTTGGTCACCTCCCTGACCAAAGCCCTTCTCCCCAAATTGCTCAGTCTGGCCAGGCAGCCAGCTCTAGGTTCCAAAATTCTTCCATTTAAAAAAAAAAACACGTTTTTGCTTTGCAATTATGGGGCATTGTGTGTAGATTGATGAGGGGAAAAAACTATTTAATCAATTTTAAAATAAGGCTGTAACGTAACAAAATGTTGAAAAAGTCTGAATACTTTCCGAAAGCACTGTAGATAGGTGTGTGCCTTTCAAAATCATGTCCAAATAATTGAATTTATCTCAAGGATGATCAATGGATGCGCCTGATCAATGGATGAACAGTATGAACCTGAGCTCAATTTAGTGTCTCATAGCAAAGGGTCTGAATACTTATGGAAATAAGGTATTTTTGTTATTTATTTTTAATGCATTTTCAAAAATAAATAAAAAACGGTTCTCACTTTGTCATTATGGAGTATTGTGTGTAGATTGATGAGGAAAAAAGGTAATTTAATCATTTTTAGAATAAGACAGAAACGTAACAAAATGTGGAAAAAGCAAAGGGATTATTTTATTTAACTTTTATTTAACTAGGCAAGTCAGTTAAGAACAAATTCTTATTTACAATGATGGCCTACACCGAATGCACTGTATATTGGCTATTGAGGCTGAGTCACTGCCTGGTCTCTCTCTCTACTGTGCTGTATGTAGGTCTCTCTCTGTGTTGTGGTAACATGTGGCCACCACACATGCACAGGCACACACACTCCTCTACCACACACGCATGCGCACATGCACACACACACACACACAGCCTCTTGTGCTCTGGTGACCCTGGAGAACTGCTGAGTCACTACCCTCTACCCCACAGGGACACTGGTGGATGGTCTGTTTGGGGAAAAACTATCTGGCCATAACCACAGCTCACGCTACAAGGAGACGAGGGGGAAGTATCAGTCCCAAGGCCAACGGAGACAATAAATAACAAGGTAAATAGGAAGTCAGGGGGATGTGGGTCTGGGCAGCAGGAATGAGAGGAGCTTCTTTGCTTTATCTTGGCCAGGTCGCAGTTGTATATGAGAACTTGTTCTCAACTGGCCTGCCTGGTTAAATAAAGGTGAAATTGGGGCCTCCCGGGTGGCGCAGTGGTCTAAGGCACTGCATCGCAGTGCTAGCTGTGCCACCAGAGATTCTGGGTTCGAGCCCAGGCTCTGCCGCAGCCGGCAGCGACCGGGAGGCTCATGGGGCGATGCACAATTGGTCCAGTGTCGTCCGGGTTAGGGAGGGTTTGGCCGGCGCACTAGCGACTCCTGTGGCAGGCCGGCCGCAGTGCACGCTGACCAGGTCGCTAGGTGTACGGTGTTTCCTCCGAAACATTGCTGGCTTCCGGGTTGGATGTGCGCTGTGTCAAGAAGCAGTGCGGCTTGGTTGGGTTGTGTTTCGGAGGACGCATGGCTCTCGACCTTCGCCTCTCCCGAGTCCGTACGGCAAGACAGTAACTACTACTAATTGGATACCACGAAATTGGGGAGAAAAAGGGGTAAAAAATAAAATAAATAAAGGTGAAATACATTTTTTTTATGGGGGGCTGGAGGGAGGAACCAGGAATTAGAACCGGGAGGAAATACTGACTTAAGAGGACTACAGTGAGCAGGCAAAGGGTACAGACAGGAAGGATAGGCTATAGAGAGGCTATACGTAGAGGACTAATATGAACGTGGTATTAATAGGACACAATGTACAAGATACATAATGCAGACACAACCAGTCTGGGGGAAAGAGTAACGTGAGATGGTAGAGAGTAGACCAGCATCAAAGCTGTAAAACATTAAAAGGCCATTTAATAGCCCAACATCTCTGAACTACTGATGCAAACAGAATTTTTGAAAAACTTGTCCGATGCTATCGCTAATGTCCCTAGTGAAAATTATACCCAATGCTATTTCTAACACGGTCAATAATCTGCTAAGACTACCTGTAACTACAAGAGAGAATTTGGGATGCTGGGAACAACACTGCTTCCCTGCACACACAAATATCAAAGAGCTGACTGAGAGCAGGTAAAGTGTTTCGCTTCTCTCTCCTTCAGGGTCATTCTGCAGGTTCCTCCCTGCACAGAGGACCCTGTGAGGGGAGGGGTGGAGGGCTGCAGGCTGTGTCTCTGAGACGGCTCAGAGCTACTCTGTGATTACAGCCTGAGGAAAAAGGCTGCAGCACTCTCAGCTGGAGAAATGAGACAGGATAATAGCACTGACAAATACCAGCAGGAGAGATAGAGAAAAAGAGACGCAGAGAGAGTGAGAGATGCTGACCGAGACAGAGACAGAGAAAGAAAGAGGGAGAGAAAGGGAGAGTGTGACACTGTCACAGAGAGGAAAAAAGAGAGCTTAGGAGAGAGATAGCAGACAGGCTAGTACTGTATGTGTGGTAGGAAGAGTGTGTGTGGCAGGTAGTGTCTGCCAGCTTGAGTGTGTGCGGCAGACAGGTAGAGTGTGTTCATAGTTGGCACTCTGATCAACACAACATCCAGCTAAATTGAGTTAACACCCAGAAACACCTGAGGGGACAGACAGACCACTGTGAAATTTCCCATGTTTGAGAGGAATGTTAAATCAAACCTGAGCCTTTACAGGTAAAACCAGATAAGAAAGGCTGTAAACCTACAGAGACAAATAGACAAGACCAGTATTTTCCTATTAAATACAGAAGTGAACTGGCCGAGATATATAGGTGATTTCTAGGACTGGGAATTCCAAGGGATCTCACGATATGATATTATCACGATACGTTGGGGTCAATAAGATATGTATTGCGATTCTCACGATTCTATGTATTGCGATTCGACTCTGGGATTTTATTGCGAATCGATGTTCCAAACATATTGCTGACCATATTTGTGTGTCTGTGTGTGTTTTTGCGTGGTAACAATGTGGGTGGCATGAGGTGAGGGAGCGGACCATCCATCTTACTAGTGCATGAAGAACAAGTGAACAGGTAGGTTAAAGCCTGTTCATCCATATGAGAGAGAGAAAGGAAGGAACACGTGACATACAGCATTAACACTGCACTGACCTCATGAATACCATTTCGGCTTTTCTTTTAGGTTTTACATTCCATTACCAAGTCAAAGCTGTCTGTCCCCAAAATACCTGTGTTCTGCACATTTAGCTCCATGGATTCGTCTTATCAAACGCTGTGGCTGGTTGACAGAGCCACTTATCAGACCAATTGTGACTGTAGAGGTTTCCCGCTCCCTCAAACTCTGAAAGACAAACTCTGAAACACATTCGTTAACCTTACCCAATAAAGAATGTCTGATTTGAAAACAGAAGTTGGGTTTAATATGAAAATAATTCAGAAAGAAATCAAATATTTCCCCCGAAATTGCATCAAGAAAGAACAGTCAAAGCAAACCTGCTCTGAATAAGTTTCATATTTTCCTTCCGTATGGCACATTGATAGGTGAAAAAAGTCACACAAACATGCCTCATTCTACTTCTAACTCTTCTTCTCGGAAGAGCCATTTGCCCATTTCTAATGAATTAATGTTGGCAAAGGAAAACATTCAGTCTGCTATAATTAGTGAAAGCTTCGTAAAGGGAGACCGGGGGGCAGAAAATCAATTTTCTGTTGTCTAATTAGGAGACAAGAGGAAGGGGGCTCAGACTCTCCACCTCAGACCAGAAGAACATTGGTCTGAGTGGAAGTTCAAGTACATTCCACTATGACAAAACACGTTTGCAGTTTTCATTCAATTATTACTTGGCGGTTAAATGCCTTGCTAAAGGTCACATTGGCAAGAGATTGCTTCTAAGATGCTGCTTCTAAGATGCTGCTCCCGATTGGCGCAGCGGTCTAAGGCACTGCATCTCAGTGCAAGAGGCATCACTACAGTCCCTGGTTCAAATCCAGGCTGTATCACATTCGGTCGTGATTGGGAGTCACATAGGGCGGTGCACAATTGGCCCAGCGTCGTCCGGATTAGGGTTTTGCCGGAGTAGGCCATCATTCTAAATAAGAATTTGTTCTTAACTGACTTGCCTAGTTAAATAATAAATAAACAATTGATTATGACCAGCAACCCAACAGATTTGTCCCGTCGGCCACAGGATTGAACTAAACCAACAGTATTTCGAAGAATAGTCTACCTTTTTAGGGGTCATTCCCTTTACCAGTGAAAGCAAAACCAAAGTTCCAGCACACTGACTTTTATGATTGTGGATTACAACACTGCCCTGTTTGACTATGTCGTCTAAAATGTCACATTTGAGTCAGCTGGCCCCTGCTCAGAGAACAGTGATTTCCTGTCTGATTGTCAGATAGTAAATAAGGGCAAAGATTTTCTATTATATTGAACGCTCTAACAATGAAAAGTAATTTACTCAAAGATGGAAGGCAGGTGGGAGGATGAGAGATCAGGTGGGACCATTATTGCAAATGAGAGGGTAAATACACAACAGGCACAACTAAGTTGTTTTTCTCAAAGTTGCCAGAATGCCACATGCATCCACTTATATCAGTACATACTGTGTGTAACAGCCTAAACATTACAAAATGTACATTTGGTCAAAATAAGCCTCACGTAATTTGACACTCTCTCATAGACCTCCATGCAAACGCAGACAGATTTTGGGCAGTGTAAATCCTCTCGCTTTGCCTCTTCCTTTCTGATAAGGGTCACAGTCTCTACCCAGAAGCTCTTTACTGATGTTGGACCAAGGTCACATTCGAACCAGCACAGATACCCATAGTCTACTGCTTTTATTCCCTCCCCTGTAGACGCTGCTGGGAAAAAAATATTGGGAGGTTGCTGTTATTTTTCAAGGTCAAATGACATGACTCTGGCCACGTCCGCTGTGCTGACAATTGGCGCGTCAAGTTGAGTGATCCAAAATTAGCTGTGTGCATCAGCGATGTTCCTCTAATGCTTGGAATGCTGGTGATGTAATCCAGTCACAAGGTCTTTGACAAGGCAGAGACTCAAAGTTAGATAAAGGCCCCGCAGAGATCCGTCGGACAATGAAGAGAGCTGCACCTCTATTCATAGCCTAGGTTGTCCAGTATGATCTCTAGCACATTAGCTGACTATGTGGAGTGATGGATGCTCTGGGCAGATGAATCAACAAGGTGCCTAACTGATCCAGCTTAACGTGGAAGCACAAGCACGCCAGTCGTCTAAAGAATTCTCCTCTCCTCATGCCTTATCAACCTTATCAAATCAAATGTAATTTGTCACATGCACCGAATACAACCTTAACGTGAAATGCTTAGTTACAAACCTTTAACCAACAATGAAGTTCAAGAAATAGAGTTAAGAAAATATTTACTAAATAAAGTAAAGTAAAACATTTTTAAAAAAAGTAGACACAATAAAACAACAATAACGAGGCTAGATACAGGGTGTATCGGTACCGAGTCAATGTGCGGGGGTACAGGTTAGTTGAGGGGATATGTACATGTACAGATGAAGTCGGAAGATTACATACACTTAGGTTGGAGTCATTAAAACTCGTTTTTCAACCACTCCACAAATGTCTTGTTAACAAACTATAGTTTTGGCAAATCGGTTAGGACATCTAATTTGTGCATGACACAAGTAATCTTTCCAACAATTGTTTACAGACAGATTATTTCACTTATAATTCACTGTATCACAATTCCAGTGGGTCAGAAGTTTACATACACTAAGTTGACTGTGCCTTTAAACTGTGCCCTTAAACAGCTTGGAAAATTCCAGAAAATTATGTCAGAAGCTTCTGATAGGCTAATTGACATAATTTGAGTCAATTGGAGGTGTACCTGTGGATGTATTTCAATGTCTACCTTCAAACTCAGTGCCTCTTTGCTTAGTCCTCAGAAAAAAAATTGGAGACCTCCACACATCTGGTTCATCCTTGGGAGCAAGGTACCATGTTCATCTGTACAAACAATAGTACGGAAGTATAAACATCATGGGACCACGCAGCCGTCATACTGCTCAGAAAGGAGACGCGTTCTGTCTCCTAGAGATAAACATACTTTGGTGTGAAAAGTGCAAATCAATCCCAGAACAACAGCAAAGGACCCAGCAAAGGACCTTGTGAAGATGCTGGAGGAAACAGGTACAAAAGTATCTATGTCCACAGTAAAACGAGTCCTATATCGACATAACCTGAAAGGCCACTCAGCAAAGAAGAAGCCACTGCTCCAAAACCACCATAAAAAAGCCAGATTACGGTTTTTAACTGCACATGGGGACAAAGATTGTATGAATGAATGTCTGAATGTCTGATGAAACAAAAAATAGAACTGTTTGGCCATAATGACCATTGTTATGTTTGGAGGAAAAAGGGGGCGGCTTGCAAGCCGAAGAACACCATCCAAACCGTGAAGAACGGGGGTGGCAGCATCATGTTGTGGGGGTGCTTTGCTGCAGGAGGGACCGGTGCACTTTACAAAATAGATGGCATCATTATGGAATAGTATGTGGATATATTGAAGCAACATCAAGATATCAGTCAGGAAGTTAAAGCTTGGTCGCAAATGGGTCTTCCAAATGGACATTTGACCCCAGGCAAACTCCGAAGTTGTGGCAAAACGGCTTAAGGACAACAAAGTTAAAGGTATTGGAGTGGCCATCACAAAGCCCTGACCTCAATCCTATAGAATATTTGTGGGCAGATCTGAAAAAGCATGTGCGAGCAAGGAGGCCTACAAACCTGACTCAGTTACATCAGCTCTATCAGGCGGAATGGGCAAAAATTCACCCAACTTATTGTGGGAAGCTTGTGGAAGGCTACCTGAAACGTTTGACCCAAGTTAAACAATTTAAAGGCAATAATACCAAATACTAATTGAGTGTATGTAAACTTCTGACCCACTGGGAATGTGATGAAATAAATAAAAGCTGAAACAAATCATTCTCCCTACTATTATTCTGACATTTCACATTCTTAAAATAAAGTGGTGATCCTAACTGACCTAAAACAGGGAATTTTTACTGGGATTAAATGTCAGGAATTGTGAAAAACTGAGTTTAAATATATGTTTCTAAGGTGTATGTAAACTTTTGACTTCAACTGTAGGTTGGGGTAAAGTGACTATGCATAGATAACAAACAGCGAGAAGCGTATTTATAGTACTTGAGACTAGAGTTCAATTTAAAACAGGTGGTGAATCAAAGTGAAAGGCACCAAGATTTCATTATCTCAGCCTCTTTCTCAGAGGTTATTCCTCCTTCTCTTTTCACAAATCATAAATACTGTAAATGGTTGAACAAACCTAATGGTGCTTTTTCAAATTGGCCCTGTTTTCCAGGGGAAAACTTAAAGGCTGGTTTGAAGGATTGTTTTTTGTTCCTGAGCTACAGGCTTCAAAAGGCCTCAATCCGGTGAAGCATTGACGCATGAGCTCCGTTTCAGAGAAAAACCTCTAATGAATCAATCAGGCCTTTTGGCCCCAGATGCACAAACACTGTTGGTTGACGGGATGGCACAGCTTCCTTTGGTCAATCCCAGCAGTCTCTTTATGAATGAAAAAAAAGAAAGAAAAGGACCTAAAAGAAACAAGCAATCAATGGCTCTCCGTCTACACCTGCCTCTGGTCTGGTGAGGACATGAAAGGAGCTACTAGTCCAGACTACACACAGACCACACACAAACCACACATATGCACACACCCACACTCACAGAGACAAGGCCTAGATACTGTACTATAAAGAGAAACGATGCAAGTAGGGGCCTGTGTGTTGACTGAGAAGTATTTAACAACCAGGATCCAATGTAAGATGGTGTGACTCCGGTCTGATTACAGGGTTTCTCCTTCTTACTTCATGCATCCGACTGACAAAGAAAGTACAGGCTTCTTTGATTACAGCCTTTCACAGCAGGACAATAATCATGCAGCAACAGGAAATCTGAATTATTGTGTAGATTATAATTAAGGGACATTTTAGTAGGGGTTGATACATTTTTAGTTAGGGCAAATCAAGTTTGAAATGTTAAACTAGAAGCCTTTTTAAACCTTGAATACACTACACGTTTACATATCCTGCAAGAACAGAGTGATAATTAAGATCCTACATCTGTAAGTGATGAGATGTAGGGATCGGCGAACTGTGCGAGTGTTTATCGTGAGCTGTTAAAGTGGGTCACTATGTGGAGCGCAGTTAAGTGTGTGTGACACTTAGGCTTTGAGAGGACTGACTAGGTTGGCCACTTGAATCTGTGGCGTCACTGTAGTCCGTGGTGACAGGTATCTGTTGGTTACAGACATAGGCACAAATACACACATGTTAAATACACACACGTGGACATAAACAGTATCTTACACTCACGTTTTCCTTCAGTATCTCTTAGACAAATGCACACGTGCATGCTCACACACACACACACACACACACACACACACACACACACACACTTGTGCCAGTTCGGTCGATTTATCAAGCTAGCACCTTTGTGTGAAAATAGGCTTAAATCAAACACAGGAACCACTCTACCTGCTTTTCTGTACAGTGTGTTTTATGGAGAGTGTTTGGTTTCTGATAAGAGGCCAATAGCAGCTTTTATGCAACTGAGCCGTGTATTGAGAGAAAGGAAGGCCGTGATGAATGTGATTGCTGGGGTGAGACTGTCTCTTTGTTGTATGTTTAGTAGGGTATTATAGGAGAAGCGATGCACAAGTCACTCAAGAAAAAAAATACTTCTCACTTTAGGTATAAAGCCAAATGGAGCCCTCTGCTCAGATACTTCGGAGAAATGTAAAAAAAACAAAAAACAGAACCTCTTCAGAATGTGTTCTATCAGGTGGGAAGTCAAATTTAAAATATTTGCCAACAACTCAAATATGTAAAATAAAGATGACTAATAGCCTGAACTCAAACCACAGAGGGTATTAACCACATTTCAAAAGAGGACACTAATGAAGGTTAAATCTATGCAGCGAGGGGTAAACATGACAAAAATGTCCCCTGCTGGGGTCTGGTAAAATGTAATCTATTCACGGCTGAAGATGTGACATTTTCAAATGATGCTAATTCCTTTGAACATCTTTGTGCATTTTTCTAAACCCCCTTCCGCTTAATGTTCTAAGTCAACACACACACACACACACACACACACACACACACACACACACACACACACACACACACACACACACACACACACACACACACACACACACACACACACACACACACACACACACACACACACACACACACACACAAATGTGAATGGTGGGTGACTGAAATGGTAGAAGAGAGGAAAATGAGGAGGAAAGGAGGCAAAGTAAGGAAGTAAGGAAACTAATCAACAAGCGAATAAACAGTTAGCAGACTGAGAGCAAGTTGTCACTGTTAAGCTGTCAGAAACTCGCTTATCTTGTGTTGGTTCCTGAGGAGAACATTAAAGCCAGTTCATTCCACCAGCTCTCTCTCCTGCTGTGTCTCCAACATGATCAGGTTGATGTCCAGGGTTAAATGACAACAGACTCTGTGCCAAAATAATGTCATCAGTATTAATTATATCAGTGACAAGGGGAGAATTCAACCTCAGATCCCTCTGTCATTTCTACATGGTCTAGGGATTCGCTGAAGGTTAATTTATTGAAATCTCCCATCCACTTGTCTCAATTCCATTAAACAAAACTAATGAATCTTTGCTTTGCAGTCTAATCAGCTTTTACTGTCAAAAGGCCTGCATCAGCTCACCAGGAACACTGTGGGTGTGTGGAGTTATATAGCGCTCCCACAGAACGCATAGGTACTAAGAGGGTCTTCACACTTACTAGACTTTTCACAAAAATACCCTTGGCTAACGTATACTGCAATGTAAACTTGCGAACTTGTCACATCTCAACGCATAGGTACTAAGAGGGTCTTCACACTTACTAGACTTTTCACAAAAATACCCTTGGCTGACGTATATTGCAATGTAAACTTGCGAACTTGTCACATCTCAACCGCTCCCTCCGGAGGTGGCGCAAGACACGCCTGACAGTTGCCTCTCTCTGAGCAGGGCAGTGTAAACATAATTGTCTCATTGAGCCAACAATCTTACAATAAAACATTTAATATCATAGTAGTGTTTTTGAAACAGATGAAATTAGACATTTTCCTTATGTTTTGGATTTGCTTTTACCTGCAATTGTAGTAACAGCCTGTTACATTCAGAATTTAGCGCCGTAGCTTAAAATCTCAACTGTGTTATTTTTTTACTTGATTGCATTGAGCCACTGAGGACCAGGCAAGAAGCAACTCCCCAGGGAAATATCAACGTTTTTAGTGGCAATTAGCTTTTACCTCATGTAATGACTTCCATGATATTGATCAAATGAAGCCTGGTTTGTTCTAAGGTAACTTTAATACGGTAGCTAGTGTAAGCGTACAAGCTCCAATCTAGCTATGGTTCAGCTAAACTTCAACTCTTAGCTACAGCCAGGACATTTATGTGAGGATGCAAAAATTATTTTGTTTAGCTAGCTAGATAGCTTGCTGGCTAACATTACCTAGCTGTGTAGCCTGTATTATAAAAATGAATGACAGTATGATAATGTTACCCCTTCCATACGAATATCAAAGTAGAGTAAAGGTTCGTTATTGATATGCTCATGCTACCTGATCATGAAGCATGTTGTTAGTTAGTTAGCAGTGTATTGTCAGCTTATTTAATGTCAACAGACAAGGAAATAAACCATTAATTGCCTGCACATGCTTGTGGATTGTTGCATTATTCAAGAATGTAAATGGTTTGGTTGCATTATTCAATATTGTAATATGTTTTAGAAGAAAAGTTGCTAGGATTGTAAAGTGTAAGTTTCATGAGCAGAAACAAAATATTCCAGAAATGTTCCAGAGGCACAAAAAGCATATCTCTCTCAAATCAAACATATCCTTCGCCAAGGTAATCCATCCCCCTGACAGGTGTGGCATATCAAGAAGCTGATTAAACAGCATGATCATTACACAGGTGCACCTTGTGTTGGGGACAATAAAAAGCCACTCTAAAATGAACAATTTTGTCACACAACACAATGCCACAGATGTGTACATTTTTGAGGGAGCATGCAATTGGCATGCTGACTGCAGGAATGTCCACCAGAGCTGTTGCCAGATAAATGAATGTTAATTTCTCTACCATAAGCCCTTGTAGAGAATTTGCAGCCTCACAACTGCAGACCACGTGTAACCACGGCAACCCAGGACCTCCACACCCAGCTTCTTCACCTGCGGGATCGTCTGAGAACAGCCACCCGGACAGCTGATGAAACTGTGGGTTAGCACAACCAAAGAATTTCTGCACAAACTGTCAGAAACTGTCTCAAGGACGCTAATCTGCCTGCTCGTTGTTCTCACCAGGGTCTTGTCCTGATTGCAGTTCGGCATGGTAACCAACTTCAGTTGGAAAACGCTCACCTTCGATGGCCACTGGCACACTGGAAAAGTGTGTTCTTCACAGACAAATCCCGGTTTCAACTGTACTGGGCAGATGGCGAGCGGTTTGCTGATGGTGGCGGTTGGGTTGTGGTATGGGTAGGCATAAGCTACGGACAACGAACACAATTGCATTTCATCAATGACAATTTGAATGCACTGAAATACCATGATGTAATCCTAAGGCCAACTGTTGTGCCATTCATCCGCCGCCATCACCTCATGTTTCAGCATGATAATGCATGGCCCCATGTCGTAAGGATATGTACACAATTCCCTGAAAGCTGAAAATGTCTCAGTTCTTCTATGGCCTGTATACTCCGACATTGAGCATGTTTGGGATGCTCTGGATCGACGTGTACGACAGTGTGTTCCAGTTCCCGCCAATTTCCAGCATCTTCGCACAGCCATTGATGAGGAGTGAGACAATGGGCAACAATCAGTCTGATCAACTATGCGAATGAGATGTGTAGCGCTGCATGAGGAAGACGGTGGTCACACCAGATACTGACTGGTTTTCTGATCCACACCCCTACTTTTTTATGTATCTGTGACCAACAGATGCATATCTGTATCCCCAATCATGTGAATTCCATAGATTAGGGCCTAATTAATTCATTTCAATTGACTGATTTCCTTACATGGACTGTAACTGAAATTGTTGAAATTGTTGCATGTTGTATTTATATTTATGTTCAGTGTAGTTTGTACTTACTGGCTACTGTGATATGTACGGTCAATTTGAGCATTGCCCGCCACAATGAAAGGTAAGGCAAGGATGTAATGTGAATTGAAATGTATTTCACCACTCCGCTCCTCAGACTCCAGCTCTCGTAGTGACTCCTACTGATACTATTATTATTATTATACCTTTATTTCAACAAGGAACACAGACTGAGACCAAGGTCTCTTTTACAGCTGGGCCCTGCATGTAACGGCTGTCGTCCTCCTCATCTGAGGAGGAGAAGTTTGAAGGATCGGAGGACCAATGCGCAGCGTGGTAAGTGTCCATAACGTTTATTTTAAAACAGAAACTGAACACTATGAAATACAAAACAATAAATGTGAACATGAACGAAACCGAAACAGTACCGTGTGGCAACAAACACTCACACGGAAACAAACACCCACAAACCAAAAGTGAAACCCAGGCTACCTAAGTATGATTCTCAATCAGGGACAACGATTGACAGCTGCCTCTGATTGAGAACCATACCAGGCCGAACTCAAAACCCCAACATAGAAAAACACACATAGACTGCCCACCCCAACTCACGCCCTGACCATACTAAATAAAGACAAAACAAAGGCAATAAAGGTCAGAACGTGACACTGCAAATACACGTTTACACATACAGTTTAGGTACAATGATTAAAAAACGAAACAAGACAAACAAAACGATCACAGAAAACACAAAAAAATTCAGCAACATTACATTTACACATAGGTTATTCCCCTAACAGCACAGGAACGTGCATTACTCGAAACAGCTACAAGCAATACAAAAAATACCCCTGTGTGTGTGTGTCATAATCTTCCTCTAATCTTCCCAATTACATAGATTAGAGGGCAATGAGGTCAAAAAGCTGAAACGTCTAAATCCTTTCTTCTTCCCCTGGAGCTCTAAACCACAGCCTGAAACACCATTTCCCATCTGTCCCCTCTCTCCAATACACTGCACTGTTATAGAATGATCTATCTGAGCATGTAGCAATAAAGCTATCATACAGCCAGACCTTGGGCATGAGGGCATGTCCTGCCTTATTGGAGCATGTTATATGTCAGCGTTATGGTACAGACAGATGCTGTTATGGAAATGACTGAAAAGATCCTCACTGTCAGTTTAATTGTCAGTGAAGCAATTTCCAGTCTGTTTCAGAGGGTTTACAGCTAATGTCAAACTGCCTCTCTGGTCCGATTGGCTGGCTAATGAGAGAGGAACCCGAGAGGTATGGAGGAGTCAAACCCCTCACAGTCCAGCTGGCTTGACAGGCTTCAACAGTGGTAGTGGCAGGCTGTATAAGTCAACTTGTGTGGCAGGGTTTCTTAACAGTGAAAATCACTGACTGATGGTCCATTACCTACTGTTCATACGCACTTTATCAGCTGGGGAGTATTTGTCAAATACGCCCAGTTCTTCTTGCTCCAATCGGTATTACTGATCTGTAGTCGGCCAATTTGAGAGGTGGAATGAGCAGACAAACGTCCCTTGGCAGATGGTGCGGTAATTTACGATGAGCAGTCTAAAAACAGCTGGGGGATTGAGGCATGGCGCTCTATAGCCTGTGACGGACAGTATTTAAGGGAAAGGTGGATGCTGGAAGTGCCAAGTGTTTTGTTGGGTCAGGAAATGCTGTCCTGATTTAGACTGAGCTGAACTGTGAGCCTTTTAGAGACAGACCCAACTCGCTCTCTCATTCATCTCGCTTTCCCTCAGCTGGTAAGAAATTAGTCTTTGGAGAAGATCCAGAGGTAAACACAGCTCTCAGAGTAATGTTCCTAAATTTTTTGCTGTAGGCACATTCATTGGTATTGCTTTCTCAAATCATAGTAGTGGAGGAGGCCAGGAAGACATAGAAGCTATGACAGTTTTTGATTAAAAGCTGCCAGACTAATTTAGAGAAGTTCAACAGTCAACAGGTATCCTGGCTAGCAGCCCAGCTAGCACAATGGAGTGTATTGTTAAAACTGTTACTAGAACATTACACATTCAAAAATAGACTGGCATTAGTAGTAGAAAATATATACTAACACAGCATTCAACATTTAAGATGAGGAACTTCCTTTCCAATACACAGCTTCCAGGATTGCATAACGCTTAGGCCTAGCTGGCACATAAAACCAGCTTTTCATATGTAACACCATTTCAGAGTTCTCAATTTTTCATCACCCTTGACTTTTTTTCTATACATCCTCTCCTTTTCCAGCCTCAAATCCATTATGTCGCATCGCTTTGCCTTCACATGTTTACTGCTCATAGAAGAAACACTGTTTTTTTTTTGCTCTGTAGATTTCACAGTCTATTTACTCCATTGATTTGTTTACAAAATGCATGTTTCTTGCCTTTGACGAAGGCTTGAAAAGCTAATGCCTACCCTAGATTTCCTCCACATCTGTGATGTTGTTTCCCCATTGCCAGTGGAAAATGGTTAGCATTTATTCTAATTAAAAGTAATCTCCATGTAATCCAAGTGAGTGGGAAGACGGGCGGATGTGTCGTAAAGGAAGCTGGTTGACTGGACTGAACCCGTGCCTTCAAAAAGTGAAAGAAGTTATTCAAGTCACTATCTTGATTCCAGTCACACAGTGTGGGTGCTTATCCCTCAGAAGGTGGTGCGTGTGTGAATGCATGTGTGCATATGTAAGAGATTGTGAGGGACCATATTGTTTAAGAGGGAGTGAGAGTTTAAAACAATCAAATTACCTACCTCCAAACAAATCAGGGAGACAGGCAAGGAGGTTTCACTTCCAGGAAAACAATGAATTAATAAGGTAACCTGAACCCTGACACAGTATTGATTGCATATTGTCTAAAGATGTCAGATCGGAGAGGACATGAGGTATAAAAAATTAACTCAATCAATCTAAAGTGATTCACAAAGCTAAAAACATCTGTCAACCACACATAATTTACTCAGATAACACCTACAACATGATACAAACTGTAGTTGCTCTTGTTATGTCCCACTAGTGGTCATATATTAAAATATTTTAAATAGAGATCTGCTGAAAAGCCATACTCACCAGTAAGTTAATTAATACTTTGAAACAGTGGTTCTCTGGGTACCTGAGGCAGGGCTTGAAAACCATTACGGACTCCGAAGGGAAACCCAGACGCGAGCTGCCCAGTGACGCGAGCCTACCAGACGAGCAACATGTATTTTATGCTCACTTCGAGGCAAGCAACACTGAAGCATGCACGAGAGCACCAACTGTTCTGGATGACTGTGTGATAACGCTCTCTTTAGCCGATGTGAGCAACACCTTTAAACAGGTCAACGTTCACAAAGCCGTGGAGCCAGATGGATTACCAGGACGTGTACTCAGAGCATTGGCTACATGGCTGGAAATGGTTAGACTCTGAGACTATCGAGCCCTGCAGAATAAGAGAATATTAGACACAAATTACTAGTCTGCAGCTAGAAATTTCGTAAACCTAGGACGAGAATACAGACAACAGCCGAAACATCTATTCTGTGAGAACATTCCAGAATGGACACTGGCAAGTGTCTTCACTGACATTTTCAACCTCTCCCTGACTGAGTCTGTAATACATGTTTCAAGAGACCACCATAGTCCCTGTGCCCAAGGAAGGCGAAGGTAACCTGCCTAAATGATTACCGCCCCGTAGCACTCACGTTGGTAGCCATGAAGTGCTTTGAAAGGCTGGTCATGGCTCACATCAACAGCAACCTCCTGGATACCCTAGAACCACTCCAATTCGCATACCACCCCAACAGATCCACAGATGACGCAATCTCAATCGCACTCCACAGTGCCCTTTCCCACCTGGACAAAAGGAACACCTACACTACCGTTCAAAAGTTTGGGGTCACTGGGGCGGCGCTGTTGGAAGCCAAGGATGTAGAACACGTTTCCCTATCGCTCCTGAGTTAGTGACCAAATGTATATATTTAACCTTGTAAAATTGTATGCATTTCTGTTTGGCCAGGCGTCTGAAGAGACCCCTAAACAATTCAGATCAAGGTTGAGAAATGTAAGTTTGTAATGTCGTCTACCTGGCCAAAATCGGAGTCTGCAAGAGCAGGCAAGCCCGCGCCCTCTCCTGATTCACCCCCGCCACCGCATGCTGCTAATGCCGGCCCCATGTGAACACTGACTGTGGAGTTGCTACAATACATGATGGGCACCCTCAAAACTGATATTTTCTGTAAAATTCACTCTCTCTCTACCAATCTCAGGTCAGACATATCCATGGTCAAAGACGAGCTTAAAAAAATCTATTGAGAGTATACAGATGAAGCTCGACGCACACAGAGTGGCCTTATCGGAGCTGGAGCGCGGTGCTACAGACCACAGCACTCGCATTAGCGAGCTAGAGGCTAACGTTGGCTCATTAACAACTAGGGTGGCATACCTCGTCAATAGATGTGAAGATATGGAAAGTAGAATGCGGAGGAACAACATTTTTCTACTGGGAATGCCGGAAGAAGTGGAGGGCCCAAGACCGATGGCCCGGCTGCTTCAGGAGCTGCTCGGTCTGGAGGAGAAGCCGCTGCTGGACCGGGCCCACTGCACCCTGCGTAGCTGACCCCGGGATGGAGAATCAGGGTGCATTTCTTTCACGTCCGCAATGAGTTACTGAAGAGATCGGGAGAAGCATCTCCTCTCCTCTCCTCCACGATATTTGTGGGCTACACCACAGCTGTGGCTAAGAAGCGGGCTAGCTTTGGAGCTGTGAAGCGCCAGCTACGCACCTGCCTGGACGTGAAGTTTGGCCTCATCTAAGCTGCGGTTCTGAGACTGACTTTACCAGACGGCTCCACGCACAGATTCGAGGAGCCGGCTTTAGCGGCCAATTTCATCCACAAAAACGTGAAAGAAGCTGTTGTATCGCATGGTGTGGAACAAATGGTTGGTTAGCTGGTCTTCTTAGCAGGCTAGTTAGCAGGCCGGCTGGCAGACTGGTTGGCAAGCAAAGCCAACTTTGCTGGGTTCATTGACACTTGAATGTCATTCTCTTTTTAATTTTTTCATTTCCAACCCATGTTGGTGAGTATACAGTTGACTCCCCGCTATAATGTGATACAATGCAAATATAATATATATATATATATACACATTCACATTCACATACACACACACATATATATACAGTTGAAGTCGGAGGTTTACATACACTTAGGTTAGAGTCAATAAAACTCGTTTTTCAACCACTCCACAAATTTCTTCTTAATAAACTATAGTTTTGGCAAGTCGGTTAGGACATCTAATTTGTGCATGACACAAGTCATTTTTCCAACAATTGTTTACAGACAGATTATTTCACTGTATCACAATTCCAGTGGGTCAGAAGTTTACATACACAAAATTGACTGTGCCTTAAAACAGCTTGGAAAATTCCAGAAGATGATGGCATAGCTTTAGAAACTCCTGATAGGCTAATTGACCAAATTTGAGTAAATTGGAGGTGTACCTGTGGATGTATTTCAAGGCCTACCTTCAAACTCAGTGCCTCATTGCTTGACATAATGGGAAAATCTAAAGAAATCAGCCTAGACCTCAGAAAAAATTGCAGACCTCCACAAGTCTGGTTCATCCTTGCGAGCAATATCCAAACGCCTGAAGGTACCACGTTCATCTGTACAAACAATAGTACGCAAGTATAAACACCATGGGACCACGTAGCCGTCATACCACTCAGGAAGGTGACGTGTTCTGTCTCCTAGAGATTAACGTACTTTGGTGTGAAAAATATGCTAATCAATCCCAGAACAACAGCAAAGGACCTTGTGAAGATGCTGGAGGAAACAGGTACAAAAGTATCTATATCCACAGTAAAACGAGTCCTATATCATCATAACCTGAAAGGCTGCTCAGCAAGGAAGAAGCCACTGCTCCAAAACCTCCATAAAAAAGCCAAACTAGCGTTTGCAACTGCACATGGGGACAAAGATCATACTTTTTGGAGAAATGTCTTCTGGTCTGATGAAACAAAAATAGAATTGTTTGGCCATAATGACCATCGTCATGTTTAGAGGAAAAAGGGGGAGGCTTGCAAGCCGAAGAACACCATCCCACTGGTGAAGCACAGGGGTGGCAGCATCATGTTATGGGGGCGCTTTGCTGCAGGAGGGCCTGGTGCACTTCACAAAATAGACGCCATCATGAGGCGGGAAAAGTATGTGGATATATTGAAGCAACATCTCAAGACATCAGTCAGGAAGTTAAAGCTTGGTTGCAAATGGGTCTTCCAAATGGACAATGATCCCAAGCATACTTCCAAAGTTGTGGCAAAATGGCTTAAGGACAACAAAGTCAAGGTATTGGAGTGGCCATCACAAAGCCCTGACCTCAATCCTATAGAAAATTTCTGGGCTGAACTGAAAAAGCGTGCGCGAGCAAGGAGGCCGACAAACCTGACTCGGTTACACCAGCTCTGTCAGGAGGAATGGGCCAAAATTCATCCAACTTATTGTGGGAAGCTTGTGAAAGGCTACCTGAAACGTTTGACCCAAGTTAAACAATTTAAAGGCAATGCTACCAATTACTAATTGAGTGTATGTAAACTTTTGACCCACTGGGAATGTGATGAAAGAAATAAAAGCTGAAATAAATCATTCTCTCTAATATTATTATCACATTCTTAAAATAAAGTGGTAATCCTAACTGACCTAAGACAGGGGATTTTTACTAGGATTTAATGTCAGGAACTGTGAAAACTCAGTTTAAATGTATTTGGCTAAGGTGTATGTAAACTTCTGTGCTTCGTCGCTTGTCTTTAAATTTACGCTATTAGGTTCAACTAAGATCTTTAGTTTACATTATACCTTGTCCTTTACACATCCTCTCTCTCTCTTAAGACATGACTCAGCCCATCCAGGGAATGGCTTTATTGTTCTTACTTGGAACTGCAGGGTCATTAATAACCCAGTTAAACTTAGTCTTCCTCCAAGAAACTCATCTGAAGGTATCAACACTCAAGTCTTAGGTGCAGATGGGTGATAAGGTGCTCCATTCCTCATTTCAGAGTAAGGCAAGAGGGGTAGCTATTTTACGTCACAGATCGGTACCTTTTACATGTTCTAATGTGATCACAGATCCCTATGGAAGATTCCATAATTGTCAGTGGTAGGCTGCTCAATATGAATGTCCTTGTTAATATTTATGCTCCTAATTGGGACAATGGTCGGTTCACCACACTTGTACGCGCATAGACTACTTCCTTGTAGATGACAGACTTCTCCATTCCATATCTTCATGTTCATATAATCCAATTGTTGTATCTGACCACGCCCCTGTCACTATGGAAGTAGTCTTTAAACTGTTGACAATCTGCGACCGCCTTGGCGGCTAAATACGCAACTGCTCAGTAATGAACACTTTGTCAATTTTGTTTTGGGTCAAATCGACTTTTTCATGAGTACAAATAGAACCCCAAACATCTCTGCGTCTACTCTGGGAAACTTTGAAAGCTTATATCAGAGGTGAAATTATTTCCTACACTGCACATGAGAACAAACTGAAAAGGGATAGGCTATCTATGTCAACACTCTGTATTTCCCCATTAGATGACATTTATGCCGTTTCACCATTTCCCGGATATTTATAAGGAGCGTTTAAATTTGCAAGCAGAATTTGACACATTTTTAACAGACAAGGTTACTGAACTGCTTGTCAAGTCTAGGAGTACTTATGTCACGCCCTGACCATAGAGAGCTTTTTATTATCTATGTTGGTTAGGTCGGGGTGTGACTAGGGTGGGTCATCTAGGTGATTATATTTCTATGTTGGCCTGGTATGGTTCCCAATCAGAGGCAGCTGTTTATCGTTGTCTCTGATTGGGGATCATATTTAGGCAGCCATTTCCCCTTTGTGGGATCTTGACTATGTATAGTTGCCTGCGAGCACTATAGTAGCTTCACGTTTCGTTTTTGCGATTTATTGTTTTCTTTGAGTTTCACTTCCTAAATAAAGAGGATGGAACCATACCACGCTGCATCTTGGTCCACTCATTATAACAATCGTGACAACTTACTATGAACAAGGAAATAAAGCCAGTAAATGATTAGCTCACAAGTTACGTCAACTATCATCATCAGACCAGATTCCTAAAATGTGTACATCGTCTGGGATATCATTAGAACCTAGGAGGATCAATGATGAGTTCAAGAGATTTTTCCAGTCTCTATATACTTCTGAAAGTAATGCGGAAACAATGGAATTGGATGATTTCTTCCACTCACTTGCTGTCTCTTCTGTCAGCCGGGATTTGGTTAAAAAAAATTAGAGCAGCCGATCACTGTTGAAGAATTGTCTAATGCTGTCAATTCCCTTCAATCCGGGAGAAGCTCAGAGCCTGACGGCTACTCAGCAGAGTTTTATAAAAAGGTTCTCTCCAAAATAGCCCCTATTCTAATTGAAATGTACAATGGAGCATTTGTAAATGGTGCTCTCCCACAGACTCTCACTCAGGCAACCATTTGTCTTATTCTTTAAAAAAAAATAAGACCCTCTTGACTGTGTACAATTAGCCTACTCAATGTTGACTATAAAATTCTAGCCAAACTTCTGGCAATGCGTCTGGGAACAGTCCTCCCATCAATTATCTCTCCAGATCAAACAGGATTTATTAAAAATAGACACATTCTTCAATCTTCGACTATTATTTAATATTATATACACTGCTCAAAAAAATAAAGGGAACACTTAAACAACACAATGTAACTCCAAGTCAATCACACTTCTGTGAAATCAAACTGTCCACTTAGGAAGCAACACTGATTGACAATAAATTTCACATGCTGTTGTGCAAATGGAATAGACAAAAGGTGGAAATTATAGGCAATTAGCAAGACACCCCCAATAAAGGAGTGATTCTGCAGGTGGTGACCACAGACCACTTCTCAGTTCCTATGCTTCCTGGCTGATGTTTTGGTCACTTTTGAATGCTGGCGGTGCTCTCACTCTAGTGGTAGCATGAGACGGAGTCTACAACCCACACAAGTGGCTCAGGTAGTGCAGTTCATCCAGGATGGCACATCAATGCGAGCTGTGGCAAAAAGGTTTGCTGTGTCTGTCAGCGTAGTGTCCAGAGCATGGAGGCGCTACCAGGAGACAGGCCAGTACATCAGGAGACGTGGAGGAGGCCGTAGGAGGGCAACAACCCAGCAGCAGGACCGCTACCTCCGCCTTTGTGCAAGGAGGTGCACTGCCAGAGCCCTGCAAAATGACCTCCAGCAGGCCACAAATGTGCATGTGTCTGCTCAAACGGTCAGAAACAGACTCCATGAGGGTGGTATGAGGGCCCGACGTCCACAGGTGGGGGTTGTGCTTACAGCCCAACACCGTGCAGGACGTTTGGCATTTGCCAGAGAACACCAAGATTGGCAAATTCGCCACTGGCGCCCTGTGCTCTTCACAGATGAAAGCAGGTTCACACTGAGCACATGAGCACATGTGACAGACGTGACAGAGTCTGGAGACGCCGTGGAGAACGTTCTGCTGCCTGCAACATCCTCCAGCATGACCGGTTTGGCGATGGGTCAGTCATGGTGTGGGGTGGCATTTCTTTGTGGGGCCGCACAGCCCTCCATGTGCTCGCCAGAGGTAGCCTGACTGCCATTAGGTACCGAGATGAGATCCTCAGACCCCTTGTGAGACCATATGCTGACACATGCACATTTGTGGCCTGCTGGAGGTCATTTTGCAGGGCTCTGGCAGTGCACCTCCTTGCACAAAGGCGGAGGTAGCGGTCCTGCTGCTGGGTTGTTGCCCTCCTACGGCCTCCTCCACGTCTCCTGATGTACTGGCCTGTCTCCTGGTAGCGCCTCCATGCTCTGGACACTACGCTGACAGACACAGCAAACCTTTTTGCCACCGCATTGATGTGCCATCCTGGATGAACTGCACTACCTGAGCCACTTGTGTGGGTTGTAGACTCCGTCTCATGCTACCACTAGAGTGAGAGCACCGCCAGCATTCAAAAGTGACCAAAACATCAGCCAGGAAGCATAGGAACTGAGAAGTGGTCTGTGGTCACCACCTGCAGAATCACTCCTTTTTTGGGGGTGTCTTGCTAATTGCCTATAATTTCCACCTGTTGTCTATTCCATTTGCACAACAGCATGTGAAATGTATTGTCAATCAGTGTTGCTTCCTAAGTGGACAGTTTGATTTCACAGAAGTGTGATTGACTTGGAGTTACATTGTGTTGTTTAAGTGTTCCCTTTATTTTTTTGAGCAGTGTATAATCCTTCTGTCGCCAATGCCTCTGAAGCCATTATATCCCTGGATGCGGAGAAAGGGCTTGACCGGGTGGAATGGAAATACCTTTTTTACACTCTAAATAAATGTGGCTTTGGCTCCAAATTCATTACTTGGATAAGACTTCTGTACTCATCCCATCAAGCCTCTGTCAGGACTAATAACACTCAATCAGATTGCTTCCCTTTGCAACGATCGACACACCAGGGTTTCCCTAAGTCCCTTACTGTTTGCCCTCGCCATAGAACCCCTTGCAATAGCACTTCGCTCCAACTCCCTCATCAAAGGTATAGTCAGATACGAAGACAAACTGTCTTTATATGCGGATGATTTATTATTATACACATCCAACCTTTCTGTTTCTGTTCCTGCTCCCCTTGCCACTTTCACATTCTTAAACTTAAACTGAATCTCGGTAAAAGCGAATTGATGCCGCAAAAAATTCCCCTTCACATAACTTGCTATTTAAAATTGCTCACAGTAGTTTTATTTATCTCAGGGTACATGTCACAATCAGATTTGAAAACCTTTTTCAAGCTAACTTTGCTACTCTTTTAACCCGTACTAAGGACGATTTGGAACGCTGGTCTTTGCTACATCTCTGCTTAGTCGCAATAATTCATTCTATTTAAATGAATACTCTCTAACCTAAATTCTTATATCTCTATCAGTGCCTACCGATTTTTCTTCCCAAAACATTTTTCAAAAAGATCGACGGCCTAATTCTATCTTTTATATGGGACAAAAAGCCCCCAAGGATACAAAAACAGCTTTTGAAGAGGCCCAAACCTGACGGCGGTCTAGCTCTACCGGATTTCAGATTCTATTATTGGGCCGCTAACCTAAAGATCATTCAGTACTGGTTGCAGAGCAGAGAGATATTCCCACCCCCAATTAGGCTAGAGATGGAGGCCGCCTCGTCTATACCGGCATCATTGTCTTCCCTCGCTCACTCCTCTGTTAAAGGCCCTTACTCCTCCTTCACCAAAAATATGTGTCAAAACAACATTGAAGATCTGGAATCAATTTAGACGCCACTTTGAGTTTCAGAAAATCTCAACATAGTCTAGTCTCGGTATTAAAACATTCAGCGATCTCTATATCTCTATAACATGTACACATGTTTTGGTGTTGCCCATCTCTTGTTGGTTTCTGGAAAGACATCTTTAACACACTCATCGAGCCAGACCCTTTTATTGCATTATTTGGGGTTTCCTTACCCACAAAACAATTGAACAACATGAATAAGGATGTAATTGCCTTTGTCACTTTGTTAGCGAGATGTTTAATTTTACTTAGATGGAAATCCTCTGCACCCCCTTCTCATGCTCCAAAGATTAAATCCGTTTTGAATTGCGTAAAGTTGGAAAAAATGAAACACACTCAATGGGTCTATAGACAAATTCTAATCAATGTGGGCTCCCTTCTTTTCTTATGTTAAACGAATACATTTCCCTGCAGTTCCAGAGTGACGTATATTTATATATTGGTGATGTAAGAGGCCTGGTATGTGTATTCACAACATCTCAGATGTTAATGACTGTATTATCTGTGCTAGTTGACCTGTAACAAAATATATGTTTTTGTATTTCTATTTTTTATGTTTCTCTCTCCTTGTTATCCTGTATTGTTGTCTTTGATGTGTTGTTTTATATTACTATCAAATAACTTACAAGTGCAATTATTTAGTAAATGCTGGTGTTGAAAATTCAATAAACAAAGTAAAAAATCTAATGTTTAAAAAAGGTTTAGGGTCACTTAAAAATGTCCTTGTTTTTGAAAGTAAAGCACATTTTTGGTGATTGATCAGAAATACAGTTTAAACATTGTTATTAAGTGACCCCAAACTTTTGAAAGGTAGTGTATATGTGTAATATATATATATGAAATTTACTTAAGTATTCAGACCCTTTACTCAGTACTTTGTTGAAGCAACTTTGGCAGCGATTACAGCAACGATTCTTCTTGGGTATGACGCTACAAGCTTGGCGCACGTGTATTTAGGGAGTTTCTCCCATTCTTCTCTGCAGATCCACTCAAGCTCTGTCAGGTTGGATGGGGAGCGTTGCTGCACAGCTATTTCCAGATCTCTCCAGATATCTTAGATCGGGTTCAAGTCCAGGCTCTGGCTGTGCCACTCAAGGACATTTAGAGACTTGTCCCGAAGCCAAGACAACGCAGGAGTGGCTGTGTGCTTCGGGTCGTTGTCCTGTTGGAAAGTGAACCTTCGCCCCAGTCTGAGGTCCTGAGCAGGTTTTCATCAAGGATCTCTCTGTACCTTCCTCCATTCATCTTTGCCTTGATCCTGACTAGTCTCCAAGTCCCTGCCACTGAAAAACATCCCCACAGCATGATGCTGCCACCACCATGCTTCACCGTAGGGATGGTGCCAGGTTTCCTCCAGATGTGACGCTTAGCATTCTGGCCAAAGAGTTCAATCTTGGTTTCATCAGACCAGAGAATCATGTTTCTCATGGTCTGAGAGTACTTTAGGTGCCTTTTGACAAACTCCAAGTGGGCTGTCATGCTGCAGAGATGGTTGTTCTTCTGGAAGGTTCTCCCATCTCCACAGAGGAACTCT
Source organism: Salvelinus namaycush (assembly GCF_016432855.1). Lineage (NCBI taxonomy): Eukaryota > Metazoa > Chordata > Actinopteri > Salmoniformes > Salmonidae > Salvelinus > Salvelinus namaycush. The sequence goes on from NW_024061420.1 coordinate 67,678, forward strand.
AGAGCTCTGTCAGAGTGACCATCAGGTTCTTGGTCACCTCCTTAACCAAGGCCCTTCTCCCCCGATTGCTCAGTTTTGCCAGGCAGCCAGCTCTAGGAAGAGTCTTGGTGGTTCCAAACATCTTCCATTTAATAATGATGGAGGCCACTGTGTTCTTGGGGACCTTCAATGCTGCAGACATTTTTTGGTACCCTTCCCCAGATCTGTGCCTCGACACAATCCTATCTCGGAGCTCTACCTACAATTCCTTCAACCTGGCTTGGTTTTTGCTCTGACATGCACTGTCAACTGTGGGACCTTATATAGACTGATGTGTGCCTTTCAAAAATGTCAAAATCAATTGAATTTACCACAGGTGGACTCCAATCAACTTGTAGAAACATCTCATGGATGATCAATGGAAACAGGATGCACCTCAGCTCAAAAACCTGTTTTCGCTTTGTCATTATGGGGTATTGTGTGTAGATTGCTGAGGATTATTTTTTTATTTATTACATTTTAGAATAAGGCTGTAATGTAACAAAATGTGGAAAAAGCCAAGGGGTCTGAATACTTACGGGAAGCACTGTAGGCACCATTGATTTGCATTGTATGTGTGCAACAAATACAAAAAAGTTTGCATTTGAAACATTGGCCATAGACTGCTTAAAGTGTAAGGAAACCAATATGTAATGTTGGTGATCTATCTCTTTAACATTCAGGGGAGGGGCTTACTTTTTGGGTTTAATCACCTAATAGCACGAACCTAGTGGTCAGAACCTGGTAATATCAAGATGTAGGATGGGACATAAACCTAACAACTTCAATGATGAATTTCTCTGAATGGGGGAAAAACACCAAATTCACTGAGAATGCATTACATAGGATAAAGAAACAACATACTGAGTCGCAGATCCATCCTACTTGTCAATAGAGAACTGATACTGTATACTAGTTGTTGGGTTGGGATTGGAGTGGTGTGTCCGTTGGTGGCTTTTGACCATTTTTTCGGGAATCCTAATCTCTAACTTATTGTTAGAAAATGTTGGGGTCCAAATCAGATGTTATGTACTATATTTATTGAAAATTATATGAATCCTATTGTTTAAAATGCTTTATTTCACAGAAATCCAGTTATATTTCAAAAAAATTATGTTGCAGGAATGCTCATCTTATCTGTTTCTAACTACAGAAACTATTTCAGAAGAATCTGAAATGGTGTGTCTCGTGGCTTGCTGAAATGACAAGGAACAAAGAAGAAATCACAGTACCATTTCCAAGACTGCCACTTTGATATCCAGGGCATCAATTAAGCAAATGGTCAGAGTAGAGCAAGTGAAGAGCAACATCTCCTCTCCATTTCAGGCGGGCTGGGAAATGGGAAATGGAAGAGCTGTAGAGGTCATGGCAGATTGGCCTTAGTCAAGTGGATTCCACACTGAACACTCAATGATGATGATGATTTATTCAGAGGTCTTGGGTTTCCACCAAAGCTTCCGGAGAAACAAAGCTCTGAGGCATCTGGGAGAGAGAGAGAGTAAGAAGACCAGGCAGATTGAATCATCATTCTAATGTGACCCCTGGTGCCAACCTGACAGAAACTGCAAGGGAGTCTTATGTCAGGTTTGAGATGGTGAGTCAGCTCTGTAGCAGAACAAAGAAGCAGCAGCAGTTCCTTGCCCATTTGAACTTCAATAATTCAGATAAAGGTTCCATCGCTACACAAAAATATCCAGTCACCATACAGAGAACCCAAAAGTCACTCTCAAGAGAGGGCTTGTTCTGAAAGCAGAGCTAGACTACTGAGGTCCTAAATGAGATCCAAAACACAGGGACCCTGCAGTGCTCCAGTGAACACCAACAAACACACAAGAGGATGGATTCTCAGATCTTTCAGCTTGACCAGTCCATTCTAAAAATGTGGCCTGACAGCATTGGGAGGTCAGATAACCATCGCAAGGCTTGAATGAAGCCAGTTACGCATTCACAGCTGTTTGCACTTTCTTGTTTCTGCTAGAGAGTCTGGTTAAAGAGAGGAAAATAATTCAAACAAATAACACATTGAAACACATTAAATATTTTCCCACCAGCTCCTCTCATGGGGTTTATGAGTCGTGATAATGGAAACGATTGAACCGGGATGGGAAACAATCTTTAGAGACAGGAAACGGACAGGTCACAGAGGCCATAACAGTAGTAAAGATCAATGACAATTAGCCTGTTCATAGATCACAATGTAGCAGCTCTGTGAGGAGGAACCAAGCCAGCAGAGCCCATTCAGCCCACATAATATATAGTGCTGACTGAACCACTCTGTGCTCTTCTGATCTAAACATCATCATAGGACAGAAACCCAACAAAGAGGAGTTGATGAGAGCACTGGTGCACCTCATGATTTGCTCATTTGCACTCCAAGTAAGATGCTTAAATTAAGTTTCCAGGAATGTTAACAGAACTCTTGAACAAACTGTATGATTCTGTAATAATAATAATAATAATAATAATACAGTACTCAAATAAATCCCCAGTCCCATTACGATCAAGCCATGCACAGGGTTTTACAAGAAGCACATGGATAGTACCAAAAACAAGAGATTGATTAAACATCTTTAATAGAGGCAAAGATTTGTGACCTGATTCAGGAATGTCGCAAGTCACGACTAAACAGGAGAGCCATTTGAAAGTAAAAAATATTTTGGCAGAAATGCCTTCTTGAACATGTGAACTTTCATGTGCCTTAATAACAAACTCATATGCCATCTGAAAATACGAATAACATTGTTAAAATTACGAGCCTTGTTGGTTAAGCCACAGAAAAAGCGAGCAACCTTCCCACTAGCCATGATTGGCTGAGATAATGAGTGGGCTGGACATGCAGAGAGGAGTTCGGATTGGTCTGCCATAGAAGCTCGTCAGTCTGTGTTGGTAATCCTGTCGAACGCAGACTTTAAAAAAAATGTATTGTGTAGTGGAGCTGCATAAGTGTGGCTCTCCACTTTCTGGAGGATCAAAAAATTGGAATTGGAATCAGTGGAATTAGAGTATGATAGCTAAAGAGATGGAGAAAACACCTGTCTCTGTATTTCATCTTCAAACTAAGGGCAACCGTGGCATGGCATTCCTGACAGGGAGAAGCGTCCATGCATGATGATGTAAGATAGTCTAGCGTCAGATAGCTAACGTTACATTTTCAGATATTACACGTTTTCTAATTTTGACAGAAAGTGGTTTCATTTCAAGCTAAAGTTAGCTGTCTGGCTCCCTAACTGATGTTATTATTAATGTAAACTCACCCCATTCCGTACTAATGTGGGCAACCGCGACATTCAAACGAGGCTGCAAAGAAAACTAATGGGACTGTAGTGACTTCAAAATCGGGGGTGTGAACTACGTTTCTATTCAAGTGTTGATCGACATGGTAATGGCTCTATAGTATTGGAGAAAAGTTGAAAAAAACTGACCCAACGTTACATCGTGACGTGTCATGCCGTAACGTGCAGCACGCATAAAGCAACTATTTCTGTCTTACAATCTCTCTCCACCAGGTGTAGCACTTCTCTCATCGTTTAAAAACAAGAAATGGACAGTGACGGGGGTAAGGGGGATGTCTAGTCATTTTTTGCGTCATCACTGCATGCTATCATGACTCTCAAAAGCTGCTGTTTACTTCTGAAGATCACTTTAGCACCGCCCTAAAAACCCGGTTCAAATTCGACACAAACCTTCAAATAGGTATGTAATGACACATTATATAAACTCTTTATAGTGTTTTATTTACATTTTAGAGGCGATAAGGTGATATGTTGGACAGATTGAGTGAAAAAAGCCATTTCCCCACATGACATATCTCCTTCTCACTACCACGCATTAGTTTCGCTTCCCCACCCGCCATTTTTAAAAAGACCAGACGGAGCTCATTGCCTTCTTGAATCATGCAGAAACGGGCAGTGTGGAGGTCTCGGCATGGATTCTGTTGGAAAGGGGAGAAATTGTGCTTTACAATGGTACTGACATTACAGTTGATCTGGAAGTACTACGTTTTTTGGGCGCTAAAATAAGGTAAATTGTACATACCAAGGCGATGTACAAAAGTGAGTTTACGAGTTTACGTTAGTTTCCCAGACCCGTTTGCTGTTCTAGTTATAACCTAAATGTTAGCTTGCTAACATTAAACATGGTTGGTTAGCTCCCAGCACTGGCATTGTTGGCACTGTTCATTGATGTTTGACTAGCTATGGATAGCTGGCTGGCTCGTTAGCTAACGTTATGTGACGTGTGTGAACTTACATTTTGTCTACCTAGCTAGGCACATTGTTTACCTAGCTGAAGTTATTATTCATTTCCCAGAGCCGTGTGCTAGCTAACATTGAACATGGTTGGTTAGCTCCCAGCACTGTGGCATTGTTGGCACTGTTTATTGTTTAACTAGCTAATGTTGGCTGGCTGGCTCGTTAGCTAACATTACGTGACGTGTGTACAACACCGATTGAATATGGCGGTTGTCAGTAAACATTTGCAAAAAAGCGTAATGAAATTGTTGCCAGCAGAGCCGGTTAAGCTGTTTTCATGTTATCCAGATGTAAACAAACCATCGGCCAGAGCGTCAAGTTTGGGCTTTGAGAGCGAAACGAGATGGGTGGGGCTAAAGCTTAGGGTGAGGGTGTGAACGATGCTGAATGGGTGTAGACAAAGAGCTCTTCTCTAGATAGCAAAACATTCCAAGGCCATTTTCTCTCAAGTGAGTTTACAAGTTGATCAACTTTCAAAGCAGAATTACTTCCCCATTGTTCCTCAAATGCAGTGTATGAAATACGATTTTGTAGCTCTGAGTCTCTATATAAAAGTAATGTAAAAAACACCATTTCAAATGTTGCTACATAAGACCGAATCCAGGTGGTGAGTCACATGTATGGTTTATTACAGTGGACATATAACAAGAGCTGAAAGTCTTGAATACAGAATTAAGTACCCAAAAGATGGAAGTAAAATACCAGATGTTAGAAACTGTGAATATTTTGATCTCAGACAGGTGTCTGATGCTGATTATTTTCAGACGATCTCAAAAGGAAAGGGGTCGGGAAGGAAAAATATCTAAAGACAGATCTAAGAGGTGTTTACTGGTGAAAATAGACAAAGATGGCTAGAAGGCAAGCCAGACACAAACACACACACTTTGAAGAAATGTTTAAGCAATGCTGATTGTGAGTGTACTGTGGATTAAGATTATGACCTGCCAAACTACAAGGCTAATGAAGTTGTGCAACAGAACAGGATTGCTGATTTTGTGTAGGCATTATGAAAAGAGATTACAGAGGGGGGGGGGTTATATAAGGGGAAGACTCCTCTGAAAGACAGGCTTCTAAATTCCTTAAAGTCCCTATGTAGCTCCCCAATACTATTATGGCTGTCCTGTGCTATTTATGTGTTTGAGGGGAATAGTAATCCTGTCTGAATTACAACCCAACCCCACAACCACATGTTCCAGCTATATTTAACACAGGTTTTGAAGAAGAAGGTAATATATTATATTTTTCTATAACTATTCCACAATAGAATTGTAAGAAATCATAAGCAGAAGAGGTTGAAATTATGAGTGCACTGTGGTATTCTTTGGTACTTTTTCATCAAGGCCTACATGAGCAGTGCTGTAATACTCTAATCCTGGACTCAGCCATTAGTGACTAATTTGGAATCCCCTTCTCGACCATTGATGACTCGGACCCGCCTTTCCGTGACTTGTATTTTCACTTGGACTGGATAGGCTTCCATGATAAGCAGAACATTAGCAGCACTGGGTGCACAGAGCAGCAATGTTTCTGTTCTCTAGCTAGTTGTCACGCCCTGACCTTAGTTCTGTTTTCTTTATTATTTTGGTTAGGTCAGGGTGTGACGAGGGTGGGAATGCTAGTTTTGTATTGTCTAGGGTTTTTTGTATATCTAGGGGTTTTGGTAAGTCTAGGTATATGTATGACTATGGTGGCCTGAATTAGTTCCCAATCAGAGGCAGCTGTTTATCGTTGTCTCTGATTGGGGATCATATTTAGGTTGACATTTTCCCTTTTGGTTTTGTGTGTTCTTGATCTATGTTTAGTTGCCTGTCTGCACTATACATGTTAGCTTCACGGTTCATTTTGTTATTTTGTTTGTTTTGTTCAGTGTTTGGCGCCCTGTTGTAACACTTGTTGTAAATCCAGCCACAGTGTCCGATTTCAAAAAGGCTTTACGACGAAAGCAAACCAAACGATTATGTTAGGTGAGTGTCTATTCACAGAATAACACAGCCATTTTTCTAGCCAAAGAAAGGAGAAACAAAAAGCAGAAATATAGATAAAATGAATCACTAACCTTTGATGATCTTCATCAGATGACACTCATAGGACTTCATGTTACACAATACATGTATGTTTTGTTCGGTAAAGTTCATATTTATATCCAAAAATCTGAGTTTACATTGGCGCCTTACGTTCAGAAGTTCCAAAACATCCTTTGCTTTTGCAGAGAGCCACATCAATTTACAGGAATACTCATAATAAACATTGCTAAAAGATACAAGTGTTATGCATGGAATTTTAGATGCACTTCTCCTTAATGCAACCGCTGTGTCAGATTTCCAAAAAGCTTTACGAAAAAAGCAACCCATGCAATAATCTGAGTCGGCGCTCATAGCCCAATCAAGACACAAATATAGCTGCCATATTATGCAGTCAACAGAAGTCAGAAGTACATTATAAACATTCCCTTACCTTTGATGATCTTCATCAGAATGCACTCCCAGGAATCCCAGTTCCACAATAAATGTTTTGTTTTGTTCGATAATGTCCATCATTTATGTCCAAATTCCTCGTTGTTCTAGCGTTCAGTACACTCCAAACTCACGAAGCGCGGGCAGGTCCAGCGGAAAGTACGGTCGAAAAGTTAAAAAGTTATATTACAGTCCGTAAAAACATGACAAACTAAGTATTGAATCAATCTTTAGGATGTTTTTAACATAATTCTTCAATAATGTTCCAACCGGAGTATTCCTTTGTCTACAGAAGTGAAATGGAACAGAGCTCACTCTCACGTGAACGCGCATGGTCAGGGCATGTTCAGGTCATGATAGACCTTAATCATTCCTCTCTCCTTCGGCCCCACTTCACAGTAGAGGCATCAGACAAGGTTCTAACGACTGTTGACATCTAGTGGAAGCCTTAGGAAGTGCAACATTACCAATATCCCACTGTATCTTCAATAGGAGCTGAGTTGAAAATCCACCAACCTCAGATTTCCCACTTCCTGGTTGGATTTTTTCTCATGTTTTTGCCTGCCATATGAGTTCTGTTATACTCAAAGACATCATTCAAACAGTTTTAGAAACTTCAGAGTGTTTTCTATCATAATAATACTAATAATATGCATATTCTAGCTTTTATGGCTTTGTAGCAGGCCATTTACTCTGGGCATGTTTTTCATCCGGACGTGAAAATACTCGCCCTACCCCAAAGAAGTTAAGAAACAAACTAATTTCTGAAATTGAAAAACAACAGTATTGAGTTAAAAAATAAAACAACAGTCTAGCTATGTAGCGGTGCGGGAGTAAATCACCGGAGAAGCCAATCCCCCTCCCCCCAAAAATGCATATTACAACCTATGTGTTGTGATAATTGCATTGTTTGCTCTATAACCTGTTAGTTCATATGCCTTGACAACGTCATATATAGGCCTAAGGCTGAGACGATCAGAAAACGCAGTGGCAAAATAAATTCCACCACACATTTGTTTGATTACAAAACCGGAGAGCAACATCTGTCCGGTGAAGTCCAAAAAGCATATTGCATGTAACAAACAGTTACATGACCTACAGCATGATCAAGCAAAGTCACGTTTGACATTTCCAGACTACTAAACTATTGATTTAGAACCATGGATACTTACCGCAAGTCGCGAAGAAAACCGGAAGCTGCCTCCACTATTCCAGCAGCATTTCAACTTCAACATCATCTAAATCGCCTATGCTTAGTCTAATATAGTGCCAATTAAAAGATAGCTTAAAACTATTTAGTCCAATCAATGTAAGCTAAAAATGATGTGGCTGTCCATGTTACTGATTTGTGTGTGTGTGTGTGCAAGTAGAAAAAACATGTTGACTTACCCTACTTGTAGAGAAACGCCAAAGTCATCCTCCTCTTTCAGGTTGTCTTAATGGTCTATACATTATACGCTTTTCGTTTTTGTTGTCCTATGCTATCTGGCTAAAATACTTGCTCGCTAGTCTAAATTCCTTTCATGGACAACGATACGCTAGACCAGCTAGTTAACATTAAAAACAAGAAAGGGACAGGGACAGGGTGAAGGGGGATACCTTTTCAATTGTACAACTGAATGCATTCATTTTTTGCGTCATCACTGCAAGCCATCATGACTATCAAAATCCGCGACAGCCGCTGTTTACTTCTGAAGACAACTTTAGCGCCACCCTAAAAACCGACACAAACCTTCAAATAGGTATATAGTGACACATTATACACACTCTCAATAGTGTTTTATTTACATTTTAGAGGTGATAAGTTGGACAATCGGGTGAAAAACGCTGTTTCCCCACACGGCTTATCGGCAAATTTCCCTATCACGCAGTAGGTTTTGCTTCCCCAACCGTCATTTTTAAAAAGACCCGACGGAGCTCATTGACTTCTTCAATAATGCAGAGACGGACGACCAGCATGAAGGTCTAGTCATTGATTTTGCTGGAAAGGGGAGCAATTGTGCTTTACAATGGTATTCATATTACAGTTGACCTGGAAGTACTATGTTTTTTGTGTGCTAAAATAAGGTAAATTGAATGTTACAGCGCAATGTACAAAAGTACGTTAGCTAACTATAGCTAGCCACCGGAGGACAACACAACAAGTTGCAACAACTCAAGTTTTTTTATGTCAATAATGACAATTGGCTTGTGACGTGATTGGTCTGAAGCCAAATCCAACCTAGCTTCCCTTGACACTTTTTTTTGGAGCGCCAGGACCATTCACAGCTGAGCTCACTCTGTTCAGCTCAACGTTGATTGGCTTTTATTTTATTATCAAGGGAGGCCAAATGGTCGCTGGCTTCCCTTGCATTCAATGCTACAGGCGGCAACAATGTTATACTCTTTCTAACCAGACAGTATCAGATAGATATGCTCCACATACTGAGACAGGTGCGCTGTTCCGCTTGCTCGGGACGCTTGCTTGGTGAGATACATTTCCTTTAATCTGCAAGAGGCTGAATGTATGAAACACAGAGAGATCGAAATAAATGATTTAATGTTTTTGTAATTTTTTTTCTTTGTCTATTCTTTGGGGAAGTATAGCTTCCCTTGGCATCTATGAATACATGCCACTGCCAATTATTGACTCCCTCTCCCCTAGAGTACTGAAAAATATTTGAATTTGTTGTCTTGCTCTACCCACCAACTTTCCCCAGTCTCTCTCTAGTTTTCACTGTGGAATAATAATTTAAAAACTACACAAATAACAGTTGGCGCTAACAAAAAAGTAGCTGAGAGTCTGATATAATCATTGCAAATAATCTGCTTAATCTGACAGGAGCAATAGCCAATGAGCATCAAGCCACCAAGCCGGCAATACAAGCAAGCAAAAAAAAAACAGTAACCACAATACCAAATATGTCCAAAGAACCCGGAATCGTTTGTTTTGCTTTCAAAAGTACATTTGTTTTGACCAAATAGCCATAGGGACTTGTGACTCGACTTAAGCACAGGGGACTTGACTACAACACTGAATTTTAGATAGGAAATTCAGATAATAGATTATCTCGAGAACTCACTTCTAACAATTTCTATGGGGAGGTGATGACATTCCTTCCTTGCAAATTAATTAAGTGGGCAATTCATGTGACATTATAAACTGGGTAGTTTGAGCCCATGGGTGATTCCAAATGTATGCAATTTATTGGTGGACACCCATGAAAACCATGGACACGCATTATGGTACCGTTGGATATGTAGTATTCACACACAAACCATTGGCAAAGTTCATCAAACGGATGAAAACAAAGGATAAAGGTATAGAGAATGCTCAATGCTGAAAACCAAAATTCCCCATTATCATATTTAACTTTATTCACATAATTCCAACTCAATCAAGTCAAGATCATCAGTGTGGGTATTGCCATCAGTGAGCAGGCTTTCTGAATGAGGAGACACATGGGTAGGCCTACCAACGGAAAAAGTCAGATAATTATTTTTTATTTTTTTAATCAAATTCGGACCACTGAAATCCAATGTTTATATTTCTACTTTTTACCCTACATTTTTACAAGTCTAATAAGTCATTTTAATATAGGACAAAATCACAAAATCCATATGGCGTATGTCATTTTATTTAGTGTGAGCTAAAAAATGTGAGCTATTTAAAAAGAACAGAATACCATATTGAGTTGACTGTATAGGCTATTATACATACTATCTATTGAATTTTCAACTTGCTTGGGCATCTTTCAAAATTATTTTGATACTCACCTGATGTCTTGATAATGTGAATGAGAATGTAGAATGTAGTCCATACCCTGGCTAGCAAGGACAATAAAGGCAATAAAGCTTTTTAAAATACTATTAAACCTAGATTTGTTTGCCAGTACAGTGGACTATCCTTTTGTAATGTAGGAGACATCAAAACACTTGTGAAAAACCTCGCATGGTGATGGGTTCGGATTTCTAAACTTTGAATATTATTAGTCATTAGTTATATAAGAGACATAAGGAGTGCCATAGTCGAGGGTCTACACCAGAAGTCTAGGGTCTACACCAGAAGTTAATGGTTATCTGTAGGAGGGATGTATATGGTGGAGGCAATTAAGCTTGGAATGTACTGAGTGAAGGAAGGACGACCACATCTTGGCAGGCACTGATAAGGGTGGAGAGCTGTGGATTGGTGAGAAAGGGGGCAGAAGGCAGGTCACGTTAAAGGAGAAAGAACAGTGTATTGCCCACTTAATCACTTAATTTCCTGCCTTGCAACAGAGATGTAACAACAGAGATGTTTAGAGAGAAGGAAGAGATTCCACCCCAAATTAGGGTATATATACTATCACTGGTGGAACCATGTCTTTGTATGTTCAGCTGTTCGATCCTTTGGGGTGAATAAACTTGGTTGAAGCTTTTATAGTGTCCATCAAGTTCTTACTCTGATATTCAGAACCAAACAATTAAAAAAAAAATAACTAGGCAAGTCAGTTAAGAACAAATTCTGATTTTCAATGACAGGATAGGAACAGGGGGTTAACTGCCTTGTTCAGGGGCAGAATGACAGATTTTTACCTTGTCAGCTCGGAGATTCGATCTTGCATCCTTTCGGTCGATCGCTCTAACCACTAGGCTACCTGCCACCCCTTAACAATGCTATGTGTCACAACAGCTGTTCACTTTACGGGCATTCGAGAAAAAACATGTCTAAATCAGCTGATTGTTGAAACAGGGTTCAAGTTCAATGTCTAATTTCACAGACAAACGCTTATTATATTGATAGGCAAACACTGGTACTAACACTGGTACGATTTTGTCAAATTGTATTAGAATGTTTTAAAATATTACATTTCCATGATGCCCAAAATACGTTTCTAGTTAAGTCATACTTAAATGTAAAATAATAATAGGCACAGAAACTAAATACTATTTTAGTATTTTGTTAACTTAAGATTCTCACCAAGACAGGCAGACAGTCCAGGTAAACAAACAATACAGTACAGTAGGCTATACATTACACATGAAGAGTATAGGATATTTTAAGAGATTTAAGAAAATTAACGCAAATGTAAGCTGCTAATGAACAATAAGCAGGCCCAATTGATTACCTTTGAAACTATCCTCTTTGAACTGCCAGATCTGAATAAATGGGTTGGGATGGATGACTTTGATAGTCCAGCAACCTAATTGCAAGTCGTTCATATGCTAATAATTCAAATATTCTGCTTAAAAATATTTTGCACAGTTACCCTCATCATTCATTATTCTTAGAGGAGGTCAAAACAAACTGCAATGGAACCAGAATTTATCCTCGGTTTGTGGAAAAAATATCCTGGCGCATGAAGGCTACACCTACAGACACGAAGTGCACCGAATAAGATGTTTTCGAATACCGAGGTTGCATAATCCTCACTGACAGGGTTATCTGGAGAACACAACCATATCCCGGACAATGCTCTGATTTTCAGCCGCCTTTATATAACCATATGAACTGATTCATATACAATATTCTGCCCATATTAACAAATGTATTTAGGCTACAATATTCTGCCCATATATTTCTTTTAATTTTAGGCCATAACTGAACCAATTCCCGTAGGTTATACAATATTCTGCCCATATTAACTAATGCATGTACAATATTTATAGCCATATGTTATTTAATGGAAAGCAGTAAACATGCACATTGTTTCACATTCTTTAATAACAGACTCATGAACACAATAGGCTCCAGCTCGCTTCACAGCTTCCCCAGGAAACTTAACGTATTCTAGTCTCACACGGATAAAAGTATAGCTGAGGAAGGAGTTCCCTTCTGCTGCAGTGGTCCCAGTAAAATAAAACGCTTTGCAGCAGTGACTTTTACATTTTTTATTTATTTCACCTTTATTTAACCAGGTAGGCCAGTTGAGATCAAGTTCTCATCTACAACTGTGACCTGGCCAAGATAAAGCAAAGCAGTGTGACAAACACAACACCACAGAGTTACACGTGGGATAAATAAAAGTACAGTCAATAACACAATAGACAAATCTATATACAGTGTGCGCAAATGGCATAAGGAGGTAAGGAAATAAATAGGCCATAGTAGCGAAGTAATTTCAATTTAGCAAATTAACACTGGAGTGATGGATATGCAGATGAAGATGTGCAAGTAGAAATACTGGTGTGCAAAAGAGAGAAAAAAGTAAAGAAAAACAATATGGGGATGAGGTAGGTAGTTGGATGGGCTATTTACAGAGGGGCTGTGTAAATCTTCAGCGATCGGTAAGCTGCTCAGATAGCTGAGGCTTAAAGTTAGTGAGGGAGATATAAGTCTCCAACTTCAGTGATTTTTGCAATTCGTTCCAGTCATTTGATTTGATTGAAGACTTGATTGAAACATAGGCCATTTGAAACGTAGGCTACACAGAGTTCTGAAGCAAAAGGAAATTGAATATTGATAACGCTGTCGCTGAATAAAAAGTGATGCAAAATGTTTGACGTAATAACAAAATAATATGAAAACCGTCTTGTTGACTTTGGTAAACAAGGACTGAATAGATTAAAGACCTTCAATCCAATGAAGTGTTGCCTTTATCTTCTTGACTACTCAGTGGCCTGGTTTGTTTGAGATTACTCACTTTGAGGGTAAACTCAGTTGACAAAAGTCTGCCTTTGGCCCTTCTGGCTCCCGCGAGAAGAGAAAAGAAAGGAACAGTGGCAGTTGGCATCAAGCTCCTGTTGTTTTTAGCAAGTGGCACTGAGGTAAAAACTAAAGATAATTTACAGTGACAAAAACACTGCTAAATAAGGAGATGGCACAAAGGGCTGTCAGGTCTGCACAGACTTTACCTCATGGAGTCTTATGTTCTCCAAAGCCTGCTTACCCCCTTGATGAGCCACTCACATCAAGCCAGTGCAAGAGGCATCAGGGCCATGTTCTCTGACCAGCGACAAAACAGTGATTGAAAAAGAGGCTAAAGTTTGGATGAATAAGACCGATGATTGCAGCAGAGCTGTTGCCAAGGCTTTCAATAGGGTGGAGGAAAACAGGCAAACTGGCTGATTCAGATGTTTGAAGCTCTTGAAGACCCCCAGGACCGAACAGCTGCAGTGCCCCGGGGAGCCCATTACCCAGAAGTCACATTAGCCAATCACTGTGTCCGGTCTTAAATATTAGCCAATCAATGAGGCTTTGCTCTCTACTCGTTAAGACTCCAGTGCAGTTGGCTGACATAAGAGAACCAAACATGTAGAGTTTAGCCCAGGGCAAGATGGGGAGGGCAAACACAATAGGCTAATGCATCGTAAGTGGATCCTCCCCCAGGTAAAGATCAGAATTGTCATGCTATTTTTTGAACACTCCACTATACTTTTTGTGGTTGTCACTGCAACTCTCATACGCTTTCTGTGAAAGGTATGAACCTCTTCTCTCTGCTCTGTTGTGGGCTAATGGCCTGGCTCTGTGCCTGAGAATGACTGCTATTCAAAGGCCGTGTCATGTTTTGGCCCGACGGGGTATTTGAACAGCAGGCTGCCCAGAGGAGCAGTACTGCCCTGTAACGTCACTCACATCTCCACACTGGTCTTTATACCTACAGGCTACATGTCCACCTGCTAAAATCGCTGCCAATCCACATTTGTCCATGTCAGGTGTCAAAACCACTACCTGAATTTGTGGTAAAAAAAAAAGAAAGAAGGAACGGCCTCCTACGGTGCTAAGTACCTATCGGCAGTCAGATTTCTCGGTGTGTCTGTGCCATTAATATATAGGCTAGAGATCTTTAAGGCTCTTGTTAACACTAGAGTAACTTTGAGTACTATTCCCATGTAGCCTACTGTATTAATGTTGTAATACCAAACATGTTCAATCATGGCTGAGGGATTTAATCCAGGACTAAGTACTGTTATGAAACAGTGAGGCTGAGGGAGGTGAAGAATAAGTTTGTATGGAGATAGATTGTTTGACCCTCTTTATGGACTATGATAGTTTTGCAAGGAGTTTCAAATCGTCCTAGTGTCCAATTAGGGTGTGGCTTTGTTTTCTGCCGACTCTGAATGTTTTTTTCATTAGACTACTGAATCTCTCCAATCAGATGTCTCTGTTCCCCCCCAGAGTGACATCATCAGCACCAGACATCTGTCTGCGCCGCCCGCCTCCAGTCAGAAGACTCTCCCTCTGTCATCACCCCCCTTATTGATACATCAGCACTGTCACACCGATCATTGAGCTGGTGGCCAAATCTGGTCCAGCAAAGATAGTAGGTCAGAGTATGTGAGGTAATCGCAGACACACACCTGCAGGCTCCACACATTATTGGGAAGATTTACTGGAGGTACCAAAATCAAGTATATCACTCAGTTTTATAGGACTGATTCCATATCTCGAAGCCTATCTTTAGTGTACAAACCAAGGACAATGCAGAGGACACACTAGTAAATAGGCCTTTTATTTCAGTGATACTTTGAGTTGAGTTCTCATGTCCCCTGGTTAAACTAATACGCTGGACACAAAGGAAAAACAAAAATGGCTATAGATAAATATACATGGGGATCCAAATAAACATATCTGTCACGCCCTGACCATAGAGAGCCTCTGTTCCCACCTGCTTTGTGGGATATTGTTTTTGTGTGTGTGCATGTTGCACCCCGGCTATCACGGTCGATATCTGTTTGTTTTTTTGATGTTTCACTTTAAATAAAAGATGTGGAACTCAACTCACGCTGCGCCTTGGTCCGTCCATTACGACGATCGTGGCAATATCAGATGTATACCGTAGAAATACAGTTGAAGTCGGAAGTTTACATACACCTTAGCCAAATACATTTAAACTCAGTTTTTCACAATTCCTGACATTTACGTTCATCTCTACGAGACAGAATGCGTGTCCTTTCTGAGCAGTATGGCGGCTGCGTGGTCCCATGGTGTTTATATTTGCGTACTATTGTTTGTACAGATGAACGTGGTACCTTCAGGTGTTTGGAAATTGCTCCCAAGGATGAACCAGACTTGTGGAGGTCTTGGCTGATTTCTTTAGATTTTCCCATGATGCCAAGCAAAGAGGCACTGAGTTTGAAGGTAGGCCTTGAAATACATCCACAGGTACACCTCCAATTGACTCAATTTTTTTTATTTTTTTTTATTTCACCTTTATATAACCAGGTAGGCTAGTTGAGAACAAGTTCTCATTTGCAACTGCGACCTGGCCAAGATAAAGCAAAGCAGTGTGACACAGACAACAACACAGAGTTACACATGCAGTAAACAATAAACAAGCCAATAACGCAATAAACAAGTCAATGACACAGTAGAAAAAAGAAAGTCTATATACAGTGTGTGCAAAACGCATGAGGAGGTAGGCAATAAATAGGCCATAGGAGCGAATAATTACAATTTAGCAGATTAACACTGGAGTGATAAATGAGCAGATGATGATGTGCAAGTAGAGATACTGGTGTGCAAAAGAGCAGAAAAGCTTCTAAAGCCATGACATCATTTTCTGGAATTTTCCAAGTTGTTTAAAGGCACAGTCAATTTAGTGTATGTAAACGTCTGACCCACTGGAATTGTGATACAGTGAATTGTAAGTGAAATAATCTGTCTGTAAACAATTGTTGGAAAAATAACTTGTGTCATGCACAAAGTAGATGTCCTAACCGACTTGCCAAAACTATAGTAAGAAATTTGTGGGTGGTTGAAAAACAAGTTTTAATGACTCCAACCTAAGTGTATGTAAACTTCCGACTTCCACTGTATCTGAAAACATTAACTTATTAGACAGAAAGCTCTTAGAAAGATTTTAGAAAAAGCTCTTAAAAAAAGCTATTTCTCTGATTACGGTGTATTGGTAAGTTTAACACTAGACACGCTGAGGCAGTCAGTCATTTTGACTGCATATGTGTATATCATTTATTAGAAATTGAAATATCGCTGCTATTTTTATGAAGTTATACCCCCCTCAGTCCTTGACTTTAACTAAATAAGCCTAAACACACGTATGTTGTTAGAATTCTGAACGGATATGTGTTATAAGCAGTTTTAAGAGGACATGTCTAAAAGCTCTGACGAAGGCCTTGAGGCTGATACGTAAAGCTTATTAAAGAGCAGTGATTCTATCAAGAGCAGTGTGCGGGTTTCTACTTTTTTTCCCACAAGAGGACATGTCAAACAGGCGATTTTACATCTTAGATGTTAAGACAAGTGCCAGCACTGTATAAAGACCTCAAGGAATCATTCTAAAACACAAAGGTCTGGGGACTCCATCTTTAGAGCAGTTATTTTCCTTTAATGATAAGAGGAGAGGAACCATGCAGGGCTGTGTTTCTCAGAGAGTCAGAGGCAATTTCAAACAACGGCGCCAAAGCCAAGACTATAATGGCCCTGGATGCTGAAGGGCTGCCTGGTGGCGCTGTCGCTTCCATGCAAACAGAATGGGCTCCGCTAAAGGTTCCCAGAATGTTTCATTAGGTTGTGGGGGTGTGGTATGGGAACAGGGGGTTGCCTGTTGGTTCTGCTGGCTGGGCTGAACAGAGCTTAACTGCATCGCTCTGTGGTAAGCCTGGAGCCTGGCCCAGTCCGGTCGGTCTCACTGCTGTTGCGGGCCAGCGCGCATGCTAACACACTAAAACTAACACGCCAGGAGAGGAGGAACAAATTTCACCCAGCATATGGAGGCTCACCAGGGCCCAAATTAAGCAGGCCGCTGCTGGTGCCCTCTGTACCGGCAGAAAACAATGAATCCTTATGGTTCTCTGCCTCACTGATTACTGTCTGGTCCTAGTGAGGGCGGGATTGAAAGAGGGGAGGAGATGGATAGAAAACATGACAGCAACAACCTCTCCCTCAATGTGAGCAAGACAAAGGAGCTGATCGTGGACTACAGGCAAAGGCGGGCCAAACAGGCCCCCAAGAACATCGACAGGGCTGTAGTGGAGCGGGTCGAGAGTTTCAAGTTCCTTAGTGTCACATCACCAACTAACTATCATAGCCCAAACATACCAAGACAGTCGTGAAGAGGGCACGACAAAAACTTTTCCCCCTCAGGAGACTGAAAAGATTTGGCATGGGTCCCCAAATCCTCAGAAGGTTCTACAGCTGCACCATTGAGAGTATCCTGACCGGTTGCATCACTGCCTGTTATGGCAACTGCTCGGCATCTGACCGTAAGGCGCTACACAGGGTAGGGCGAACGACCCAGTACACCACTGGGGCCAAGCTTCCTGCCGTCCAGGACCTATACAATTGGCGATGTCAGAGGAAAGCTACCGTGGGATATGTATCAACAGCAACCTTGGGAAAATCCTTTGCATGATCATTAACAGCAGACTCGTTCATTTCCTCAGTGAAAACAATGTACTGAGCAAATGTCAAATTGGCTTTTTACCAAATTATCGTACGACAGACCACATTCACCCTGTACACCCTAATTGACAAACAAACAAACCAAAACAAAGGCAAAATCTTCTCATGCTTTGTTGATTTCAAAAAGTCCCCCAGGACAGCAACACAATTAGACCCAACCAAATCATGAGAAAACAAAAAGATCATTACTTGACACATTGGAAAGAATTAACAAAAAAACAAAGCAAACTAGAATGCTATTTGGCCCTAAACAGAGAATACACTGTGGCAGAATACCTGACCACTGTGACTGACCCAAACTTAGGGAAAGCTTTGACTATGTACAGACTCAGTGAGCATAGCAGCTGAAGGCAGACCTGGCTCTCAAGAGAAGACAGGCTATGTGCACACTGCCCACAAAATGAGGTGGAAACTGAGCTGCACTTCCTAACCTCTTGCCCAATGTATGACCATATTAGAGACACATATTTCCCTCAGATTACACAGATCCACAAGGAATTCGAAAACAAACCCGATTTTTATGAAGTCCCATATCTACTGGGTGAAATACCACAGTGTGCCATCACAGCAGCAAGATTTGTGACCTGTTGCCACAAGACAAGGTCAACCAGTGAAGAACAAACACCATTGTAAATATAACCCATATTTATGCTTATTTATTTTCCCTTTTGTACTTTAACCATTTGTAAGGTCTTTATTCTTTTGGAACTTCTGTGAGTGTAAAGTTTACTGTTCATTTTTATTGTTTATTTTACTTTTGTATATTATCTACTTCACTTGCATTGGCAATGTTAACATTGTACACTGCTGCTACTCACTGTTTATTATCTATGCATAGTCACTTCACCCTCACCTACATGTACAAATGACATCAACTAACCCGTACCCTCGCACACGGACTCGGTACCGGTGCTCCCTGTATATAGCCTCGCTTATTGTGTTACTTGTTATTATTACTTTTTATTTTTGTCTACTTGGTATATCTTTTCTTAACTCTTCTTGAACTGCACTGTTGGTTAAGGGCTTGTAAGTAAGCATTTCTCGGTAAAGTCTACAGTTGTTGTATTTGGCGCATGTGACAAATAAAGTTTGATTTGATGTTGCTCTTATCAGAGAGAGGGAGGAGGAGTTATGTACAACTGAAAAGAAAAAGCAATGTTTTTTGGCTTTTCACCCTGTCCTCGCACTATTCTCCAGTGACCTGTCCATGACCCTGGAAGATTTGTTTCTATTAGCTGGGAATAACAAAGCATACTGTTATAAAAAGAGGACAGACACAGCATCAGTGGTTATAGAGAGAGACATGAGATGCACACAAAGTAGAAAAGAGAGAAGGTAAGGAAAGAGAGAGAATGGAGAAAATCCAGGGTTCAGAAAGGAGAGTGGTGCATGCTAGTGTTGTCTGTTTCCAGTAAAAGAAGAGAAGAGGAGGAGCAGAGGTCAAGACGAGCTGATTCTCTCCCACTGAGCTGTCTCATACACTTTGACCTGTTAATTCAGTCCATAGGGAAGCAGGGTGTAACAGATAACGAGAACAGCATGGTCCTGTCCTTTCGATTTCCATCTCTTTGTTACAAGCTTGCAATACATGTCCAGGAAACATATGAATTACTTTTAGTTCAAATGAAGTGACGAAGTGATCCAAAATGAACCAGCGTTTGAAGTGGGCCTACAATCCAGAGAATCTGACAGAAATACAATTCAGGAACTACTGAAAACTACTGTGTCTCCTAATTCCAGATGAGCCAAACACTTCTAATAGGAAGACTTAGTTTACTGGGTCAGGTGCTGTCATCATTGACAACTGAAGAGTAGAGATTGATTCGTTGGGTTCCAGTGAGGTTCATTCATAACCAGCAGCGTTTCCTCTCTACCAGCTCTTCTGAGGACCCTTTCTACCTCAAAACGCCCCTGACAGCCTTCCCACCAGGCCATGAAATACGGCCCAAAAAGCCATGGGCCACTATAAACCTGGAGCCGTCAGCTGATTTGTGGATCCAATTACTTTATGGCTGTGTTCGGTGCAATGCTGTTAAGTCGGCTGTTGTCAGCATCTATCCCACAAGCTTTAACCTCCACAGAGAACAGCAGCATCCAGGACGTTCCTATTAAAACCTCTCTGTACAGTACAGCACCCCAGGGGAGGACCATTACACCCATAACAACTATCAACAGCCCATCAACACAGAGAGAAGCTCTTCACGTCGCAAACTACAGGACAGATGGAGTGACGCTGAGGGACCATTTAGAGCCCGTGTGGAGGGCTAACTGACAGAAGAGGATGTGCTGAAGTATACTGAACTTCAGCACGTTCTGCTCTATGCAGACTGAGGTAGGGCTGGCACAATTACCGTATAACCGTGTAATCGACGGTTATGGAGGAAGACCGTCATGAATATAAAATAACTGACTAAAGACGGGACGGCCTGGTACTTGTGTGGTTGAGTCGTTTTCTGCAATAACGTCTCTTAACAATGTGATGAAACTGTTTCCCCATTGCTGAAACAAGCAAGCTGGTGTAGCAAACAAATACAATGGGCTTGGAACCTCTCACCCTGGCAATTTGACTGGTAGACTCATGGTTACACTCGCAATGGCTGCTTGGTATTGCAATCATTTCCATGGTAATGTAGAATGTTCAATCAAATGATGTTAACAGGTGTGGCTCATGCAATGGAATACATTTGTTTTAATTCCAGTGGAGTGTGCAAAGCTGTCATCAAGGCAAAGGGTGGCTACTTTGAAGAATCTAAAATATTTCTCTCTATTTTGGTTTGTTTAACACTTTTTTGGTTATTACATGATTCCATATGTGTTATTTCATAGTTTTGATGTCTTCACTATTATTCTACAATGTAGAAAATTGTAAAAATGAAGAAAAACCCTTGAATGAGTAGGTATGTCCAGAATTTTGACTGGTACTGTACGTGTAGACTACTTGGACATAGGGTCCCTACACTCTCCAACGCTGAAAAGCCTTTAGTCACAGAGCTCTTCTTGCAGGCTCTATAAAATTGCGAACCAATATTTAATTCAACATTTTTGCATTTGTATTCAGATATTGAATAACTGAATTCATACATTTTTGTAACGTTGTGCGCTGTGAGTCGGGAAGCAAGTTCAGGGAGTGAGTGTTTTTTAACCTGATGAGGACAGAGGGCGCTGTTGTCACTTTGGGGGAAAAACGTGCCCAATTTAAACGGCCTCGTACTCAATTCTTGCTCGTACAATATGCATATTATTATTACTATTGGATAGAAAACACTCTCTAGTTTCTAAAACCGTTTGAATTATATCTGTGAGTGAAACAGAACTCATTTGGCACAAACTTCCTGACCAGGAAGTGGAAAATCTGAAATCGATGCTCTCTTCTGGGTCCTGCCTATAAATGGGCATGATACCTATTAGTATACATGCACGTCATACACCTTCCCCTAGATGTCAAGATGCAGTGAGAGAAGAAATTGAGTGTTTATCTTGGTCTGAGATGGAATACGTCCTCTTGGCATGACGTGTCACCCATTTCATGTTTTCAGGAAGGCGCGAAGTTGGACCTGGATTTGCCTTCTGAATAGCTGTCGTTATAGGCGACTACTATCTCCGGCTTTGATTTTATTTGATACATGTGACAATATCATCGTAAAGTATGTTTTTTCAATATAGTTTTATTCGATTTTTGAAATTTATTCGGGACGTTAGGCGTGTTGCGTTGTGTGCCTTTGTTCAGAAAGGAGAGCTTCGCGCCACTTGGCCAGTGTGCTTGCTAATTCAAGAGGGAAAAACGATGTTCTAAATCCAAACAACGACTGTTCTGGACAAAGGACCCCTTGTCCAACATTCTGATGGAAGATCACCAAAAGTAGGACCCATTTTGTGATGCTATTTCATATATCTGTCGAACTGTGTACTAGTAGTTTTGCGCCCAGGTTTTGGCCACTCTCTCGCTATAACATAAGCCTTATGTCGTAATGAAGATATTTTTTGAATTCTAACACTGCGATTGCATTAAGAACTAGTGTATCTATCATTCCCTATACAACATGTATTTTTTTGTAATGTTTATGAATAGCTATTTGGTCAGAATAGGTGAGAGTCTAATAGAAATATCCGCACATTCTGGAAAAAAAAAGCTACGTTAGCATAATGGATAACCACTGATTTCAGCTCTAAATATGCACATTTTCGAACAAAACATAAGTGTATGTATAACCTGATGTTATAGGACTGTCATCTGAGGAAGGTTTATGAAGGTTAGTGAAAATTAATATCTTTTGCTGGTTTATTCGCTAACGCTAACGTGCCTATTGCTATCGCTAACGTGCCTTGATGAATGAATGCGGTAGTGTGGTAGGCTATTGTAGTAAGCTAATATAATGCTATATTGTGTTTTCGCTGTAAAACACTTAAAAAATCTGAAATATTGGCTGGATTCAAAAGATGCTTGTCTTTCATTTGCTGTACACGATGCATTTTTCACAAATGTTTTATGATGAGTATTTAGGTATTCCACGTTGGTCTCTATAATTACTCTGGCTGCGTCGGTGCTATTTTTGACGGTAGCTGTGATGGTAGCTGCAATGTAAAACTGATTTATACCTCAAATATGCACATTTTTCGAACAAAACATAGATTTATTGTGTAACATGTTATAAGACTGTCATCTGATGAAGTTGTTTCTTGGTTAGTTTGGTTGGTTCTTGGTTAGTTAGGTTGGCTTTGTGCATGCTACCTGTGCTGTGAAAAATGTCTGTCCTTTTTTGTATTTGGTGGTGAGCTAACATAAATATACGTGCTGTTTTCGCTGTAAAACATTTTAAAAATCAGACATGTT
Organism: Salvelinus namaycush; assembly: GCF_016432855.1. NCBI lineage: Eukaryota > Metazoa > Chordata > Actinopteri > Salmoniformes > Salmonidae > Salvelinus > Salvelinus namaycush. The sequence continues at coordinate 90,553 of NW_024061420.1, forward strand.
GGCTGGATTCACAAGATGTGTACCTTTCATTTGCTGTATTGGACTTGTTAATGTGTGAAAGTTAAATATTTCAAAAAAATATATTTTGAATTTCGCGCTCTGCCTTTTCAGTGGAATGTGGGAGGAGTTCCGCTGGCGGAACGCTGGAGCAGTAAAGGTTAATAAATAAACGTAACATAATACAAAACACGAATGACGCACAGACAGGAAACAGAAACAATGACGCCTGGGGAAGGAACCAAAGGCAGTGACATATATATGGCAGGTAATCAAGGAGGTGATGGAGTCCAGGTGAGTGTTATGATGCGCTGATGCGCGTAATACCCTGACTACACCGCTTGCGTCGCGTGCGCGAGTGTTGCCAAATAAATTTAGTAATCTATGTTATTCAATAATTGCACCCATACTGCTCGCGTGCGTCAACGAGCGTCTGCGTTGCCAAGGGCTAAAATAGAAGTCATTCCTATTTGTGACGCAGATCGCTCTGCAAGTCCTGCCTCTCCCATCTCCTCATCGGTTTATAGAAGCAGGTACCCACGTGCCATCTCCTCATTGGTTATACCCATGTGGGTGATTGAAAGACGAACATTTGCCGGTTGTCGTGGTAATACTATGAAAGTTTAGATGCCAATCACCATATAAGTTAAACGATGAAAAAGCCTGGAAGGAGAGATGACTAGAAACGATTCGGTTGACCGTTTTTATGTGTGGATTAATTGTCGGAGTAGAGCACCTTATGCATTTCAGGTAAGATAACAACCTAATGTTTATATCCCAGGACAAATTAGCTAGCAACAGCAAGCTAACTAAATAGGAAAAATTAGCTAGCAAGTGCAAGCTAACTAGCTAAATTGCCATAAATGTTTAATGTTTTTCGACCTGTCCCCAATTTAATGTCATTGGTTCAGAGTTTGTTTTCATATTTGAACCTGCGTGTCGTGATCTTGTTTGGTGTAAGGGGACAAAATAAATGTATGCACGATGGCGCACGCGCGCAGCCGGTTTGGGTTCCGTGTAACGATGGTGACAGGTATGCACCATAACAAGCAACCTGGTGACCTAGAGGCCGGAGAAGGAGCACACATGACAGTACCCCCTCCCGGACGCACGGCTCCAGCCGCAGAACACCGACCAAGATGACGATCCCAGGGATCAGGAGCAGACTGGTCCCCTCTGCTAAGGCGCGGGAACCTGTTGATCCAGCGCGGGAGCATGGCGACCTAGAGCACCGGAGAGAGATTATACGTGACAGTACCCCCTCCCCGGCGCGAGTGAGAACCTGATGAGCCAGCTGAGACCTCCCCGATTGCCTCGGTCGAGGTATGGAAACCCGTTGAGCCAGCTGAGGCAGGGGAACCCGTTGAACCCGCCAAGGCATGGGACAAACCGGCTCAGGCCTCCCAGGTAGCTCCGGTTCTGACACGCGGACCCGACATCACATCCAAAACAAAAACAACAAAAAAACACTCCCTGATGCTTCCTTTTGGTGAGGCGTCATTCTGTAACGTTGTGCACTGAGAGTCGGGAAGCAAGTTCGGGGAGTGGGTGTTTTAATAAATAAACGTAACATAATACAAAACACGAACGACGCACAGACATAATGACGCCTGGGGAAGGAACCAATGGGAGTGACATATGGCAGGTAATCAAGGAGGTGATGGAGTCAGCGTGTCATAATGCACAATTGTGACAAGTGTGCGCCATAACGAGCAGCCTGGTTACCTAGAGGCCGGAGAGGGAGCCCACGTAACAATTTTACGTATTTTAATTTAATGATTTGAAACTGAATGAGTATGTTTTCAAATAAAATGTCAATTTAATTGAATATTCAAATTCAATATTTATATATTTATATATTCAGTTTCTATATGTTCGTTTTTGCAATCATTGTCTTTGTATCAAGTTTACAAACTATCGTTTCAAGTTGACCAAAGTTTCATATATTCAACTTCTCTATGTTAAACAGGTTTCTGAAGCCAATGTGGCATGTTGAATCGTTTGGGCTACATGCTATTTTGACCCCATTCCTGAAAGCTTAGACTCTCTGGAACGTGCTCATGCCTTCTGTTCCCCTCTATGATGCTCACAAGACACGCAGAAGTGTGACAAAAACAGCAATTTGGCCCACATAACTATATATTTCAATAGCCCATCACAGCCATTCTAAGGATAGCTTTTCCACTCCCTATTTAACCTCGCTGTTGTGACTTACTGGATTCGAACCAGGGCCTGGTTTACCAAAAGCATCTTAAGGCCAAGTTCTTTGTTAGAACCTTCATAGGAGCATCGTTAAATCTCAGAGCTGTTTCCCAAAACCACTGTTATTAACAATGCACCTGAAAATGCTCGTAATCTGACACCTACCTCAGACCACTCGTATTTAGATGTTAGGTGCTTTTTTGCCCTCCCTTTATACACTGGAGATCTCCGCTAAACCATAAACAAGTTCAATTGACGAATTAATTTATATTAATTTAAAATCTAAAATATTACATAAAAATTCTATATCTAAATACAAATGCAAAAATATTGTTTTTCAAATAGTTTGTTGCCACTGAAATCACTCCATAGATGTTGCACAACAGCAACAAAGTCCTTATTTTCTAAAGTGTCTGAAGTATGTGGGGAGTGATTTGAAGGCAGAGCTTTTGTACTTCTGATATCTGACAAGAGCGCACACACGGAGCAGTGCTCTGTAATACGATTTCAATGGGTTTTGCTCCAGCCCATCATTCAACCTCCACCTCCAGTCCTTCAACCTCCTCATTGTCTGTGGTACTAAAAGCCTTGGTACCAAACCCTCCGGATGCAGGCAGCTAGCTCTAAGGTGGGTGCAGATCCAAACACTGTGGACATCTTTGTCATGCTATTTGACTAGCCCTGACAACAGATGGTAGCCTAACAGATGCAATACAGAACACAAAGAATGCTGAGGGACTCAACATCACAGCTTCTCAGAAAACTCCTGTTAGGCTTTCTAAAGACATATCACATTTTTTTAAAGAGTACTGGGACCACAAAAGGCCAACTACTAGACAGGTTGAACTAATGATGGCACTGCATCGAGAGCTGTGCTGAGAGACTTGGATACAGGGTAAACTAATGATGACATAGCAATGAAAACCTGTACTGAGATAATTAAGGTAAAAAAATAATGACGTAGCAATGACAACTGTGCTAAGAGAGTTGTATACAAGGTAAACTAATGATGACATAGCAATGACAACTGAGCTGAGAGAGTTGTATACAAGGCGAACAAAATGCAAAGCCCTAGAGTCTACACAAGGCCAAAACATTCAACCTGCAATCTATGTGGAGAGATTGAACCACTAACGATGATAGACATGAGAACTTCACTGGCAGTTTTATGCAAATAAATACAACGCTCTAGAGTCTAGAGCCCTCAAAGTCAACTCTGGACCTCAAAGCCAGTTCCATTGCTTTTTTTCCCACTCTTCCCTTCAAATCAGGGACTGATTTAGACCTGGCACACCAGGTGGGTGCCATTAATTATCAAGTAGAAACGAAAACCAGCAGGCTGCGGACTTCGTAGGGTAAGAGTTGAATACCCCTGGTATAGTATGTATTGTGCAGAACAGATAACATCTGAACCACATAACATAGAGAGAGATCAACGATGACATTTTAGAACTGAATTAATGGGCTGTCTCTAATCTTAACTGTATAATATCTACGTATTGCACGACGGACTATAAATGGTAAGAGGCATGGTCAGACTCTGGTTCTGAACTAAGGAGTTGTGTTCAGTTCAACTCTTCCGTCAGAAATAGACCATGGGAGTTTGTAAGTTGACCTCAAGCATCCTGCTGACCTCAACTTGATTCCACTGGTCTAAAAGAGATATGGGCAACACAAAAAACTAAATCGGGCATCTAAATGAAAGCCACAGTGCCGTAATTTTGTTGCGTTACAGCCTGAATTCAAAATTGATTCTTTCCCTTCATCCACCTACACAAAATATCCCATAAAGACAAGTGAAAACATGTTTTTAGAAATTGTAGCAAACGTATTGAAAATTAAATACAAAAATATCTAATTGACATGAGTATTTCATATTCCTCTCCTTCCAGTTCTCTGCTGCCAATGACTGGAACGAACTACAAGAATCTCTGAAACTAGAAACACTTATCTCCCTCACTAGCTTTAAGCACCAGCTGTCAGAGCAGCTCACAGATTACTGCACCTGTACATAGCCCATCTATAATTTAGCCCAAATAACTACCTCTCCCCCTACTGTATTTATTTATTTTGCTCCTTTGCACCCCATTATTTCTATCTCTACTTTTTTTGCCTTTTTACCACCCTTATCTCACCTCATTTGCTCACATTGTATATAGACTTATTTTTCTACTGTATTATTGACTGTATGTTTTTCACTCCATGTGTAACTCTGTTGTTGTATGCGTCGAACTGCTTTGCTTTATCTTGGCCAGGTCGCAGTTGTAAATGAGAACTTGTTCTCAACTTGGCTACCTGTGAAATAAATAAATAAAAAATAAATACAATTTAAACCCCTGAGTCAATACATGTTCGAATCACTTTTGGCAATGATTACAGCCGTGAGTCTTTCTGGGTAAGTCTGTAAGAGCTTTGCACACCTGGATTGTACAGTATTTGCATATTCTTTTTTTTATTCTTCAAGCTCTGTCAAGTTGGTTGTTGATCATTACTACACAGCCCTTTTCAAGTCTTGCCATAGATGTCCAAGCCAATTTTAAGTCAAAGCAGTAACTATGAATGTGCTTTAGTTTTGCTGAAAGGTGAATTTGTCTCCCAGTGTCTGTTGGAAAGCAGACAGAACCAGGTTTTCCTCTAGGATTTTGCAGTTGACAGGCATACCCACATCATTATGCAGCCACGTCCATGCTTGAAAATATGAAGAGTGGTACTCAGTGATTTGACCCAAACAAAACACTTTGTATTCAGACCATAAAGTGAATTTCTTTGCCACATTTCTTGCAGTTTTACTTTAGTGCCTTATTGCGAACAGGATCCATGTTTTGTAATTACTTTGTAAAAAAAATTTAAAACATAATTCCACTTTGACATTATGAGGTATTGTGTGTAGGCCAGTGACACAGAATCCAATTGAAACCATTTTAAATTCAGGCTGTAACACAACAAAATGTGGAATAAGTGAATACTTTCTGAAGGCACTGTATCCCTCGTCTCTTGAAATGCTACATTTGTGGTGTATCACTTCCCCATAAACGCCGCTGACCTCTCATTCTCCCACGAGAGCATAAAGTAGCTGAACAAAATGTTTGTCTGTAAAATGTGCTGAATCAAGTAAAGGCAGCCCAGTTATCAAACAGAAGGAGTCTGACTTCGGCTCATTAACTAAGCACGGCGCAGTATACAGGCAGGTACAGGCCTTCCTTTGAGTTCCTGTTGCCTTTAAGGCCTGCATACCTTCTCGAAATTATTTGCTGGATTTGGACTTTTTCGGGGTTCATTAAAGCCTCTTCCCAGTGGGAGTCTGTAGTGGTGTGTGTTTATGCCCAACATTTTGAGAAACCCAAATCAGACACAGCAAATACATTCGGAAGCAAACTGAAAGCTACTGGGAACCAGAGATCTGTGGTTCGCTCTACTCTGAACATTCACTGAGCAGTGAGGTAAACAGAACTCTTGATGCAAATGTGTTCTAAGCCTTGTGGACTTTACGTGCAAATGGAGACTGAACTGGAGGAGACTGAACTGATGGAGACTGAACTGATTTCCCAGAGGAAAATAAAGATGAACATTCTTTCAATGAGAGAGATGTCCTTCATTCAATGCCACAGTGTCCCTGTAGACTGAACATATACTGAGAGCTTCTTTGCTTCTATTCTATTAATAACGCATTCTAGTTTATGATGCATCCATCTTTTTCCAGAGACATTAGGTTTTCATTATTCTTTTTTTTCCTGAGAGATTTTTCTCTCTTCTAAACCAGGGGCCATAGAGATCTAGGCTCTCCATCTCGATTACTGTAGAATGATGGCAACTTTCCAGACAAGCAATCTCTATGGACAACTCAGCTCTCTGAGCCTAATCACTGAACCACACCCTCAGCTTTCTGCTCTTTCTGCCTCTCCAGGGAAAATGTTCAACATGTCAATGTGATGAGACAAGTGGTGGTCAAGAGGGTTGCATCTGTGCTATGCCACACAATATATTACCCACTACTAAAAATATATGAAATACATGAAATATGGTATTTATTAATTCCAATAAAACAGACAGACTCATGCAAAATTCAACATGCAAAAATGTGACTTGGTTGCAAATTAATCATCCAAAAACACATTGGTAAAATATATACAGTTGAAGTCGGAAGTTTACATACACCTGAGCCAAATACATTTAAACTCAGTTTTTCACAATTCCTGACATTTAATCCTAGTAAAAATTCCCTGTCTTAGGTCAGTTAGGATACCACTTTATTTTAAGAATGTGAAATGTCAGAATAATAGTAGAGATAATTATTTCTTTCAGCTTTTATTTCTTTCATCACATTCCCAGTGGGTAAGAAGTTTACATACACTCAATTAGTATTTGGTAGCATTGACTTTAAATTGTTTAACATGGGTCAAACGTTTCGGGTAGCCTTCCACAATAGGTTGGGTGAATTTTGGCCCATTCCTCCTGACAGAGCCGCTGTAACTGAGTCAGGTTTGTAGACCTCCTTGCTCGTACACGCTTTTTCAGTTCTGCCCACAAATATTCTATGGGATTGAGGTCAGGGCTTTGTGATGGCCACTCCAATACCATGACTTTGTTGTCCTTCAGCCATTTTGCCACAACTTTGGAAGTATGCATGGGGTCATTTGCGACCAAGCTTTAACTTCCTGACTGACGTCTTGATGTTGCTTCAATATATCCACATAATTTTCCTTCCTCATGATGCCATCTATTTTGTGAAGTGCACCAGTCCCTCCTGCAGCAAAGCACCCCCACAACATGATGCTGCCACCCCCGTGCTTTACGGTTGGGATGGTGTTCTTTGGCTTGCAAGCCTCCCCCTTTTTCCTCCAAACATAACGATGGTCATTATGGCCAAACAGTTATATTTTTGTTTCAACAGACCAGAGGACATTTCCCCAAAAAGTATGATCTTATCCCCATGTGCAGTTGCAAACCATCGTCTGGCTTTTTTATGGCGGTTCTGGAGCAGTGGCTTCTTCCTTGCTGAGCGGCCTTTCAGGTTATGTCGATATAGGACTCATTTTACTGTGGATATAGATACTTTTGCACCTGTTTCCTCGAGCATCTTCACAAAGTCCTTTGCTGTTGTTCTGGGATTGATTTGCACTTTTGCACCAAAGTACGTTCATCTCTAGGAGACAGAACGTGTCTCCTTCCTGAGTGGTATGACGGCTGCGTGGTCCCATGGTGTTTATACTTGCGTACTATTGTTTGTACAGATGAACATGGTACCTTCAGGCGTTTTGAAATTGCCCCCAAGGATGAACCAGACTTGTAGAGGTCTACAATTTTTTTCTGAGGTCTTGGCTGATTTCTTTAGATTTTCCCATGATGTCAAGCAAAGAGGCACTGCGTTTGAAGGTAGGCCTTGAAATACATCCACAGGTACACCTCCAATTGACTCAAATGATGTCAATTAGCCTATCAGAAGCTTCTAAAGCCATGACAATTTTCTGGAATTTTCCAAGCTGTTTAAAGGCACAGTCAACTTAGTGTATGTAAACTTCTGACCCACTGGAATTGTGATTAAGTGAAATAATCTGTATGTAAACAATTGTTGGAAAAATTACTTGTGTCATGCACAAAGTAGATGTCCTAACCGACATGCCAAAACTATAGTTTGTTTACAAGAAATTTGTGGAGTGGTTGAAAAACAAGTTAATGACTTCAACCTAGGTGTATGTAAACTTCCGACTTCAACTGTATATATATACATATTTTTTATTACTGTGCTTAGCCAGCAGATATATTTGGGTTTCTTCTTAGAGTCAGCGCCAGGCCCACTCAGAGATGTAGTGTCCTGCACCCCTCTGGAGATCCATCATGGTATGAGCTGTGCTACTTCCAATTGTTTTTCCTGGCAGTGTTGGGAAGGGAAGAAATGCCAGATCAACAACAAAAACTCTGGTTCATTTTATCTCTGGAGAGACCACTGTGCAGAGAAGATGATAAACAATATCACTGCTACTGGTTCACCCAGAGAGTTCACTCCTCCTCCATCCAGAGTGCTGCAGTGAAGCTGTGCAGGGGCTGCTACAGGACCCTTACTAGAGCACACTACTGTTAACAGTAGGCTTTGATGGGAGTACAATTACTAAAACGGTATCGTGAACACTCGTGTTTTGTTGGGTTCCTAATGTATCATGTTGGTGTCACTGGAACATAGAGCAGATCCATCTTTCTGTGGCTGAGCCTGTCACACCTCCGCTCAGAGGGTTAAAATATCAGGCAGAGGAAAACGCTGTGACTGATGTGTAAGAGTGAAAGCCTCTTCCTGTCAATCTAAGAGTGAAAATAGAAAGGTTCCATTACAGCAGAGAAGATTGAACTCCCTGGTTTAAAGTCCAGCTTCCTCTATCCTCCTCTCCTCAGTGAGACCATCAAGGTTTTACACTGCAGAGCATGAATCCTGCCTTATTCAATGTTTTTACATTGAGATCTAGGAATAAGTCTTTCTATCCCTCCATCCGTTTCCTACAGAGACCTGAGCCCAAATCCTGCATGGCTCCTTATCTTCAAAGTGCTTGAGTACAAAGGCCTCCCTCAAATCAGGTGGTTTGAGCTCCACATAGCCCTGGAGTTGATCCTGACGCCCCCAGGCAGCCAAGCTGCTCTCGGGGCTCTGACTGCCACACCTTCCTACACACGGAACCAATTGCAGTCACACAAAAACCCAGTTATCTCCTGAATCACTCATCTGGAATAGCCTGGCCATACGGCGGAACAATCAGGCCGACCCAAATTGGTTTTCTACCCGACACAAACATTGGAACAAAGGAAGTAAAACAACAACTATTACAGAAACCGAGATTAAGCAAGAGTGGTGAGACATTGACAGAATCTTAATTACGTTATTACAGCAAAATCTATTACAAAACAAACATCGGCTCAACAGATGGGAAGGGTTCAATAGGGTGATATCACCACAATACTATACGGTCTGGCACCTGTCAAGAGAGACAAGAACTTGAACGTGTTACTGAAACCACCACACATTTTCCCCATTGGGTACTTTCAAACTGTTGTGTGATGGTTTGTGATGCTATCTGAAAACTGCAGAAGTCGGAAACTGGAACACGCTGTCATACACATCAATCCAGAGATTCTCAAACACGCTCAAGTTTCAAGTGAATGTTACATGCACAAGTACAGTGAAATGCCTTTCTTGCAAACTCAAAACCCAACAATGCAATAATAAATAACAGTCTATTACTAGAAAAAAAATTTGAAATAAGAACAAGAAATATGACAAAGACAATAAGGTAAGTAAGTATGCATACTATATAGAGGAAATATTTAAAAACTCAGTTCCAATACCATATGTACATGTGCAGGGATACTGGAGTGATATAGGTATATACAGTTGAAGTTGGAAGTTTACAGTTGAAGTCGGAAGTTTACATACACCTTAGCCAAATACATTTAAACTCAGTTTTTCACAATTCCTGACATTTAATCCTCGTAAAAATTCCCTGTCTTAGGTCAGTTAGGATCACCACTTTATTTTAAGAATGTGAAATGTCAGAATAATAGTAGAGAGAATGTTTTATTTCTTTCATCACAGAACGTGTCTCCTTCCTGAACGGTATGACGGCTGCGTGATCCCATGGTGTTTATACTTGCGTACTACTGTTTGTTCAGATGAACGTGGTACCTTCAGGCATTTGGAAATTGCTCCCAAGGATGAACCAGACTTGTGGAGGACTACAATTGTTTTTCTGAGGTCTTGGCTGATTTCTTTCGATTTTCCCATGATGTCAAGCAAAGATGCACTGAGTTTGAAGGTAGGCCTTGAAAATCACTGAGGCACTTGCTAATAAACTCGCTCACCGAGTCACAGCGTATACATCAATGTTTGTGTCTGAAGCTATCCGGAACATATCCCAGTCCACGTGATCGAAGCAATCTTGAAGCATGGAATCCGATTGGTCGGACCAGCGTTGAACAGACCTGAGCACGGGCGTTTCCTGTTTAAGTTTCTGTCTACAGGCTGGGAGCAACAAAATGGAGTCATGGTCAGATTTGCCGAAAGGAGGGCGGGGGAGGGCTTTGTATGCGTAGCTGAAGTTAGAGTAGCACTGATCCAGAATGCTGCCAGATTGAGTCGCGCATTCAATATGCTGATAAAATTTAGGGAGCCTTGTTTTCAGATTAGCTTTGTTAAAATCCCAAGCTACAATAAATGCAGCCTCAGGATATATGGTTTCCAGCTTACATAGAGTCCAGTGAAGTTATTTCAGGGCCGTCGAGGTATCTGCTTGGGGGGGGGGGGGGGGGTATACATAGCTGTGATTATAATCGAAGAGAATTCTCTCGGTAGATAATGCGGTTGGCATTTGATTGTAAGGAATTCTAAATGACTTGAGTTCCTGTATGTTGTTATGATTACACCACGAGTCGTTAGGCATAAAAACCTGCACTTCTTCTTACCAGAGAGATGTTTGTTTCTGTCAGCGCGATGCGTGAAGAAACCGGGTGGCTGTTCTGACTCTGATAACATATCCCAAGTGAGCCATGTTTCCGTGAAACAGATAATGTTACAATCTCTCATGTCTCTCTGGAAGGCAACCCTTGCTCGAATTTTGTCTACCTTGTCAACAGACTGGACATTGGTGAGTAATATACTCGGGAGCGGTGAGTGATGTGCACGTCTACGGAGCCTGACCAGAAGACCGCTCCGTCTGCCCCTTCTGTGGCGCCGTTGTTTTGGGTCGCCTACTGGGATCAGATCTATTGTCCTGCGTGGTGGTCCGAACAAAGGATCCGCTTTGGGAAAGTCGTATTCCTGGTTGTAATGTTGGTAAATTGGCATTGCTCTTATATCCAATAGTTCTTCCCAGCTGTATGTTATAATACTTATGATTTCCTGGGGTAACAATGTAAGAAATAATAAAACATTTAAAAATATTGCAAGGTTTCCTAAGAATGTCGGCGCCATCTTGCCCATTATCCATTATCAGCCTGAGATGGAAGTTAGGGGAAACAGAATGAAGATTTTGATGGAGAAAGGAGGAATTGCTACTGACAATCAATTTTTATATAATGATCACTGAGTTGATGGAGCGTTATGATTACTGAGCAAAGCTGGGGTTCTTTCTAGAGTGGAAACCCACTTCCGTCTCCAAGATGCATCTGTTAGAGACTCGAGACCAAATAGAGTTAATGGAACTCCATAAGAGTTTAGTGAACTACTTACAGTGGGGCAAGACCATTAATCCTACTACTGCCTCTGCAACATGGTGGCAAAACTGGCAAATAGCCAGTAGCCACAAACCTGGACTGAAATATGACAAGGAATGAGATGTTCATCCAAAGCAACTCATTATGAATGAGCCATAACCAGGTTAGTAGAGGTGTGCTTTACGCCCCTTCAGTAGTGTACACCCATGAATTCCCCATTCCCAGTTTGACAGACAGACACACTGCTAGAGGTATCCACAGAGAAAGAGCTTTCCTTATCTCTGACTTTAATTTCATTATGCTGCTTCTTTTTCCCCCAAAGCCATGGCAACAAACCCACTTACAAATGAATCGTTAGCAAACTTGAACCTCAGTCTCTAATATTGAGCAGATTATACGTATTGGAGCTAATGACACTCACTCGAGTATCTGACATATTGGGCACGGCACCTGTAGCATCCGGCAGCAGTTTCAGTCTCTGTTCTTCATTTGTCACACACAGTATGTGGTCGATGAGTTATCGAACTTTACTGCAATCATAAACTTAAAAGGGGAATAACGGCAAATTTCTAAAATGTGTGTTTGTTCCCTGTGAGCTACGTCACAGAGTTATACAGCCTCCCCCCATTCACTGCAGCGCTATATAGAACATTGTGTAATAATGTAAATCTACGAAAAACAAACAATAAGTCACAGTGAAAATACTAAATTGGGGAAGTCCAATGGATTGTGAGATATGGCATATACATTTTCTCTGATAAATATGTGTGGCGGGTTCACAATTTTACCTTTTCTGAGATCTGACAAGCAAGGAGAAAAGGAGCCGACCTAATCCTGCCTCCCCCTTTTACCTTGCAACCGCATTGGACATAATTTAACCTGCCAATCAGCATTGTCCATCTTCCTTCTCTGACTGTAGGCTACATCGCTCGTAGCATGATGTGATCCGACCGTTACGGTAAAATATATCTCATAAAATGTGAGTGAAAGACTAGTGAGTGTACAACATAACGTCCACTTCATATGATGCCATATATGGGCTAAAAGGCTAATTTATGTAACAATTGTTGGATTACTTTGTAACTTTCTTACAGTAGCCAGTTGACAGTGAACATATTCTTGTAAATTAATTTATGTTGCAGATATAATACTCTCGATAGCCTAGGTACTGATGCATGCATCTATTGAAATTACATTTATCTACTGAAGTGTATTCTGAAAGTAACTGTTTTCAAACTTAGCGTGTTCTTTGGAGGGGTTGTATCTACATTTTAAATGTTAATTTTCATTGTTTGTCTATATGTTTAGAAATGGATAGAGGACCATTACTGGCGCATAATGCAGTCCCTGTCTATGAGGAGGAGGACACTGACGGCAGAAGAGCTACGGGACATTGCTGCGGAAGGCCTGCAGGATGAGGAGGACCATGAAGGCATGGCTTTCTTAGAGGAAGATGCCCTTGATGCTGAGCTACTCGAAGAAGACGAGAATGAAGAGAATGAGATCAAGGAGCCAGAGGAAGTTGAGGAGCCACCGCCTGAGGCCTCTCAGCCAATTTCTTGAACTGGAAGGTAACTACAAATTATGTGTTATTGTTATGTATTATCAGGCCTTTTTATATACAGTGCAATAGGAAAGTATTCAGACCCCTTCCCTTTTTCCGCATTTTGAACGTCACAGCCTTATTCTAAAATGGATCAAATATATATTTTTCATCAATCTACATACAATACCCCATAATGACTTAACAAAAACATTTTTTTTGCAATTTTTCAAAATCATTATGAATAGAAACAGAAAGACCCTTTGCTATGAGACTTGAAAATTAAACTCGGGTGCATCCTGTTTCCCACTGATCATACTTGAGATGTTTCTACAACTGGATTGGAGTACACCTGTGGTAAATTCAATTGGTTGGACATGATTTGGAAAGGCACATACCTGTCTATAGATATACGTTCTCACAGTTGACAGTGCATGTCAGAGCAAAATCCAAGTCAAGACGTCGAAGGAATTGTCCGCAGAGCTCCGAGACAGGATTGTGTTCGATCTGGGGAAGGGTACCAAAAAATGTCTGCAGCATTGAAGGTCCCCAACAACACAGTGGCCTTCATCATTCTTAAATGGAAGAAGTTTGGAACCACCAAAACACTTCCTAGAGCTAGCCGCCTGGCCAAACTGAGCAATTTGGGGAGGAGAACCATCTCTGCAGCACTCCACCAATCAGGCCTTTATGGTACAGTGGCCAGACGGAAGCCACTCTTCAGTAAATGGCACATGACAGTCCGCTTGGAGTTTGCCAAAGAGCACCTAAAGAACACTCAGCACATGAGAAACAAGATTCTCTGGTCTGATGAAACCAAGATTGGATATTTTTCAGCAGCAGGGACTGGGAGACTACTCAGGATTGAGGGAAACATGAACGGAGCAAAGTACAGAGAGATCTTTGATGAAAACCTGCTCCAGAGCACTCAGGACCTCAGACCTCATATACTAACAATTATCATTTTTTTCTCATCTTGTCTCCAAGTCTTTCTGTTTGTGCTCCACGTCCCCGTAAGTGTAAACATTCTGTTTTGCCCAAGAGCATGTTTCAGTCCTATGATGATGTTGATATACATGCACCAGGATCTATCCCTTTCAGACCTGAACGTCCAGTTGGTTTAGATCTTGGCAGTGCATGTCAGGCCGTTCGGTCGACCGCTCAGGAAAGACTAATAGAGACAGACTTCTTCTTTTTGTTTTTCATGCAGGCATTGGTGGCAGAGGTTTGTCGGGTCACAAACAGTCAGGGTCGGGGTCTTGTTTTGAAGTGCCCGTCGTATGGTGATTCCCTCAGAGCGTGGCTTGAAGTTACACTTACAGAATTCTACTGGTTTCTTGGACTGCTCATTTACATGGGATTTACCGAACTGCCTGACCTCCATCGATACTGGAGTACAAAGTTTCTTCAGGGTCCTTGTGCTTTCATGTCACGTAATTGCTTCAAAGCTCTGTTGGCTGCTTGATACATTGTGGATCCTGCAGACAGGCTTAGAAAACGGCTGTACTTACTGGACCACCTGAAATAGACGTGTAAAAAGCTGTATAAGCCAAACCAAAACATGGCCATAGATGAGTGTAGGGCTGTCCCGACAAAAAAAATCCCAGACTAAAATAAATTGTCTGTTCTTTCGACCAATCGATTGGTAATCATTTTTAAATGTCTATTTGTCCATGTATAGACACACCCTATGTGTTGTAATGAAATGAACTATATGCATTGAGCTTGTCTGATGCTTGAAGCTTACGGCTTCATGCCTCAAGAGGGTGCCAGAAATCTAGATCTAGAAGAAAAAAAACGTAACCTGACCCAACTATTCTCCTCCCGCGTGAAGTTGCCGGCAATAGCCTACACGAGGAGTTGGCAACCTTTCTCATGTGGAATGCCAATGTATCTTACCATTTCTACCAATCAACGTGCCAGTTATGGTTTTCATATACAACTTTTCGTGAAACAGTTTTATTTAATTTATAATAACGTCTTCATATCTCAAAATATCTCAATCATTGTCATGTGGTTAATCAAAATTCTATCCAAATCTAAATGAAAATGATAAACTTAAAAAGTAACTTCAATTGCCATTGCCAACTTTGTAAAAATAGCCTAGATGAAGCCAATAAATAAAAACATTGCAGCCTGCAGGTAGAAAATATCCTGACACATTGCCTGTCTGAAACAGACTTCGAACATTGAATCAACTATTAATTAACTTGGGTCTGGCCTGAAGCTTGCCCTAGCGAATTTGCAACATTGTAGAAAATATTCTGGGCCCTCAGAGTTTCCCATGCCAGTGAGACAAACACAGCTGTAGGCTATTTGCGCAAGGGATAAGACACAGTGCTTGACTTGGGCAGGAGCTCACCGGAGCTGAGTACCGGCACCTCAAATTTACTATTGCTTGAGCTCCTGTTCCTCTTATAGAATATTAGCTCAAAAGTATTGTAAATAAATATAAACAGTACCTGTACCCAAAATGAGTACCTGAACCTATTTCAGTCCAAGTCTAGCACTGATAAGCCTATTTTATGACGTTTCCACTGGAAGAGAGCATGACATTTTTCCCTTTCACTCTGAGTGGTTATCGAAAGGGAGAGAGCTGGAAAGATTTAAAAAATACATAGAGGAACTATTGTAATTCTCAATGGATGTAAAAACAGACTTGCAGACTTGCTGTTTGAGGTTAAGAAAACATTATTTTGAGAATCTCCACAGGTCATTAGTGGTGGTGTATTAAATCAATCAGAAATACTATCAGATCCCCAAATTAACAAATGTATATGCCTACATTTGCTCACAATCCAGGTAGCCTATAGGCCAACTTCTATGCATGCATGTCCTTACTCAACATTGACAGGAGCGCTCTAAACAAAAGATAATGACTAAACAGAACTTGTAAATGGAATTAAATGAACCAAAACTTGTTTCTCACAAGTGTAGCATAGGCTGTGAACTCTGCAAACAATGTGTCCACTCCGACAATGAAAACAGGAAGACTGGAATAATAATATTGAACGCAAGAAATGACTGTAACCAAAGTAACAAACATTGTAGATAAAAAATTATAAGAATGAATGGTAAATGTATTACTGGTGATATATGTAAATGAGGAATTGATATACACTAACAATCAAACGAAAATAGTAAACACAATAGTACGAAACAATGAATGTGCAAAAATTGCTGGGAAAGAGTGCATTCTGGAAAGAAGTGAATTGTGCATCTGGGTGCATGATCAATCCGACCTCTGCATTGGCCATGCAGCATATACGGTGATATGGCCTCACCAGAAGTCAGGGCAAGAATAGCCTCTGCAGACGTCAGGGCATTCATACTTCTTGCGCTTCAAGGAGCAATGCAGAGTTGTTGTCAAGGAAGAAAGTTTGTGTTTATACAGGATGTACTGCCCCCGCCTACCGTCAACCAATCATGTCAATGTGGAGCAGACCCTCCGCATTGTTACAAAATTTGGGAGACGCATGGCGATGCAGTAACAGAGCTCGATTTGGCATCAGCATGCCTCCGGAGGCATACACCACTACAACCACTTCACAGAGGTCTTGTTAACAAACTATAGTTTTGACAAGTCAGTTAGGACATCTAATTTGGGCATGACACAAGACATTATTCCAACAATTGTTGATTATTTCACTTATCATTCACTGAATCACAATTCCAGTGGGTGAGAAGCTGACATACACTAAGTTCCAGAAAATGATGTCATGGCTTTAGAAGTTTCTGATAGGCTAATTGACATCATTTGAGTCAATTGGAGGTGTAGCTGTGAATGTATTTCAAAGCCTACCTTCAAACTCAGTGGCTCTTTGCTTGACATCATGGGAAAATCAAAAGAAATCAGCCAAGACCTCAGAAAAAACATGTAGACCTCCACAAGTCTGGTTCATCCTTGGGAGCAATTTCCAAACGCCTGAAGGTACCACGTTCATCTGTACAAACAATATAACGCAAGTATAAACACTATGGGACCCCGCAGCCGTCATACCGCTCAGGAAGGCTCTGTCTCCTAGAGATGAACGTACTTTGGTGCGAGAAGTGCAAATCAATCCCAGAACAACAGCAAAGGACCTTGTGAAGATGCTGGAGGAAACGGGTACAAAAGTATCTATATCCACAGTCCTATATCGACATAACCTGAAAGGCCGCTCCACAAGGAAGAAGCCACTGCTCCAAAACCGCCATAAAAAAGCCAGACTCCGGTTTGCAACTGCACATGAGGACAAAGATCTAACTTTTTGGAGAAAAATAGAACTGTTTGGCCATAATGACCATTGTTATGTTTGGATGAAAAAGGTGGAGGCTTGCAAGCCGAAGAACATCATCCCAACCGTGAAGCACGGGGGTGGCAGCATCATGTTGTGGAGGTTTTTGCTGAAGGAGGGACTGGTGCACTTCACAAAATAGATGGCATCATGAGGCGGGAAAATTATGTGGATATAATGAAGCAACATCTCAAGACATCAGTCAGGAAGTTAAATCTTGGTTGCAAATGGGTCCTCCAAATGGACAATGTTCCAAGGACAACAAAGTTAAGGTATTGGAGTGGCCATCACAAAGCCCTGACCTCAATCCTATAGAAAATTTGTGGGCAGAACTGAAAAAACGTTTGTGGGCAAGGAGGCCTACAAACCTGACTCAGTTACACCAGCTCTGTCAGGAAGAATGGGCAAAAATTCACCCAACTTATTGCGGGAAGCTTGTGGAAGGCTACCCAAAATGTTTGACCCAAGTTAAACAATTTAAAGGCAATGCTGCCAAATACTAATTGAGTGTATGTAAACTTCTGACCCACTGGGAATGTGATGAAAGAAATAAAAGCTGAAATAAATCATTCTCTCTACTATTATTCTGACATTTCACATTCTTAAAATAAAGTGGTGAACCTAACTGACCTAATACAGGACATTTTTACAAGGATTAAATTTCAGGAATTGTGAAAAACGGAGTTTAACCTGTTTGGGCTGCAGGGGCAGTATTGAGTAGCCAGATAAAAGGTGCCCATTTCAAACGGCCTCGTACTCAATTCTTGCTCGTACAATATGTATATTATTATTACTATTGGATAGAAAACACTCTCTAGTTTCTAAAACCGTTTGAATTATATCTGTGAGTAAAACAGAACTAATTTGGCACAAACTTCCTGACCAGGAAGTGGAAAGTCTGAAAACTATGCTCTGTTCTAGGTCCTGCCTATAAATGGGCATGATACGTATTAGTATACATGCACGTCATACACCTTCCCCTAGATGTCAAGAGGCAGTGAGAGAAGAAATGGAGTGTTTATCTTGGTCTGAGTTGGAATAAATCCTCTTGGAATGACGTGTCACCCATTTCCTGTTTTCAGGAAGGCGCAAGAAGGAACCGGGGATTGCCTTCTGTACAGCTGTCGTTATAGGCGACTACTATCTCCGGCTTTGATTTTATTTGATACATGTGACAATATCATCGTAAAGTATGTTTTTTCAATATAGTTTTATTAGATTTTTGAAATTTATTCTGGACGTTAGGCGTGTTGCGTTGTGTGCCTTTGTTCAGGAAGGAGAGCTTCGCGCCACTTGGCTAGTGCGCTTGCTAATTCAAGAGGGAAAAAGGACGTTCTAAATCCAAACAACGATTGTTCTTGACAAAGGACCTCTTGTACAACATTCTGATGGAAGCTCATCAAAAGTAGGACACATTTTATGATGCTATTTCATATATCTGTCGAACTGTGTACTATTAGTTTTGCGCCCAGGTTTTGGGCACTCGCTCGCCATAACGTAAGCCTTATGTCGTAATGAAGTTATTTTTAAAATTATAAAACGGCGATTGCATTAGGAACTAGTGTATCTATCATTTCAAATACAACATGTATTTTTTAGTTATGTTTATGAATAGTCATTTGGTCAGAATATGTGTGTCAGAAAAAGTGTCAGAAAAATATCCGGACGTTGTGGGAAAAATATGCTACTTTAGCACAATGTATAACCACTGATTTCAGCTCTAAATATGCACATTTTCGAACAAAACATAAGTGTATGTATAACCTGAAACATTGATAGTAACATGTTTTCACGACAAAACAGATTTAATTAAACTGTTGTCAGTCCCTATCTCTGCGCGCTTGAGAAAGGAATGAAGGAGAGAGAGGAGATGGAAATGCACATTGGTGAGATATTTTGTAGATAAAAGGTAAATGTCTCAGCCTATTTAATAATTATGAAAATATATAAATATAAACTGTAAGGCCTCCTGAACAATCAATGAACCAACAGCATCACCTAGGCCTATACGTTCACTCCCAGATTAATGGATAATACATTTGGAGTGTAACAGATAGTTGTCCATGCAGTATACATAATAATACAGTCCACACTCAAAGGCGATTACTAGAATTTGTTAACCTGTTTGGCGTGCAAGCCCGACGTCGGTACACTTATGACAACAGCCAGCTCAAAGTGCAGGGCGCGAAATTCAAAAGATATTTTTTTTAAATATTTAACTTTCACACATTAACAAGTCCAAGACACCAGATGAAAGGTACACATCTTGTGAATCAAGCCAACATGTCCGATTTTTTAAATGTTTTACAGGGAAGACACAATATGTAAATCTATTAGCTAACCACGTTAGCAAAAGACACCACTATTCTTACTCCATCAGTAGCTATCACAAATTCGACCAAATAAAGATATAAATAGCCACTAACCAAGAAACAACTTCATCAGATGACAGTCTGATAACATATTTATTGTATAGCATATGTTTTGTTCGAAAAATGTGCATATTTCAGGTATAAATCATAGTTTACATTTCAGCTACAATCAGAAATTGCACCGAAAGCAGCCATAATATTTACAGACACCAACGTCAAATACCTAATTACTCATCATAAAACATTTCTGAAAAATACATAGTGTACAGCAATTGAAAGACAGGCATCTTGTGATTCCAGACAATATTTCCGATTTATCAAGTGTTTTACAGCGAAAACACAATATAGCGTTATATTAGCGTAGCCACAATAGCCAGGAACACTTGGGCGCCGACGACCAGTTCACATGCACGACAGATATTAGAAATAGCATCATAAAATGTTTCTTACTTTTGGTGATCTTCCGTCAGAATGTTGGACAAGGTGTCCTTTGTCCAGAACAGTCGTTGTTTGGATCTGGAACGGCAAATTTCCCTCTTCATTTAGCATGGGCACTTGCCAAGTGCTACAGATCTCTCCAACGTCAACAAAGTCAGAGAACGGAACACGGCAAAACTCCCGAAAAATTTTCAATAATCTGATTAAACTATATTGAAAAAACATACGTTACGATGATATGGTCACATGTATCAAATAAAATCTAAGACGGAGATGTTAGTCGTCCATAACGAGAGCAAAACAGAAGGCAAATCCATGTCCTCTTTCGCGCGCTCCAGAAACAGGAAATGGACGGTCACGTCAAACAAAGAGCTTTAATTCCACCTCAGACCAAGATAAACACGATTTTTTTTCTCTCACCGCCTCTTGACAACCAGGGGAAGGTGTATGAAGTGTATGTAGACTCTTACGTATCATGCCCATGTATAGGCAGGAAGTTGAACAGAGCATCGATTTCTGACATTCCACTTCCTGGTCAGGAAGTGTGCTGCAGAATGACTTCTGTTTCACTCAGAGAAATAATTCAAACGGTTTTAGAAACTAGAGAGTGTTTTCTATCCAATAGTAATAATAATATGCATATTGTACGAGCAAGAATTGAGTACGAGGCCGTTTGAAATGGGCACGATTTAACTGGCTACTCAATACTGCCCCTTGCAGCCATAAGAATTAAGTTGTAGAGTATAGGTTAAACAAATTATACCAAAGTCATCTTAAATCTGTTTTTTTTATATATGTTTTTCTGCCGTGCATAATATGCGGTAGGCTATGTATTGTATAAAGGCAAAATCATTATTTTAATAGTTTTTTTTGGCATTGAAACAAGATCCACAATGACCCTGTTTTCCACTCAATTTCAACCTGTTTAAATTATTTTTTCAAATTGATCATCACAGTGAGGTAAGTTTTAAAAGCATGATACTGTTTTGATAAGTGTTTGATGTGATTTTTGATTTCATTTGCATTGATGTCAGAGTGGTTAGAAGGACAATAGAGCAGAGTACCACGCCATTAGCGACCTGACGGTCATTAGCGAGTTGGGTACTGCATAAGAGGAGATTACAGTGATTCAACAGTCATGTGAAATTTGACTGGGGTCATGACTCATGCATCCCAGCTCATCTCAGCCCTCTCAGCATCCCAGCTCATCACCCGTCTAACACCATCCCTACCGTGAAGAATGGTGGTGGCATATCACACTATGTGGATGCTTTTCAGCGGCAGGGACTGGGAGACTGGTAAGGATAGAGGGAACAATGAATGGAGCCAAATACAGGCAAATCCTTGATGGGGAACCTGCTTCAGGTCATTTGAACTTGCTTCAAAAGACCTTAGACTGGGGCGAAGATTTACGTACCAACAGGATAATGACCACAAGCATTCAGCAAAGCACGCCTGGAAAATCTTCAGAACAAGAATGTGAAAGTCCTCTAGCGGTTGGGCCACTAGTGGCCCAGACTTGAATCCCATTGAAAATCTGTGTAAAGACTTGAAGATTGCTGTTCACCTCCGCTCCCCATTAACAGAGCTTGAGAAAATCTGAAACGGAAGAATGGGAGAAAATCCCCAAATCCAGATGTGCAAAGCTGATACTGATATCCCCAAGATGACTCAAAGCTTTAAGCAAATGTGGCCATTTGCATGACAATCTTTACCCAAAATTCTATAAACATCACAGCCCTAGTTTGAAGTTACCTTTCTAGCGAATAGGCTGTGTTAGAGTCAACATTTCTCCTATCAAGATAAAGTACCGATAAAGCACAGTGACATACGATAGCACAAGAAAATACAAAATAAAAGACTGCTAAGAAGGACCACTAGCTAGAGCTCGAATGCTATAGGAGGGATGAGAGGAATCCTGACAAAATACATTTGAGCCAAATATTTTTTTGTAGCCTATTCCTCTGTTAGAGGTGTGGCATGAAATAGGTGTGTGTGTGTGTGTGTGTGTGTGTGTGTGTGTGTGTGTGTGTGTGTGTGTGTGTGTGTGTGTGTGTGTGTGGTGTCGACTCGGAAGTGACAGTCAAATACGCACAAAAAAAAATATTTCTCAATTTTGTGCACAAATTAGTTTACATTCCTGTTAGTGAGAATTTCTCCTTTGCCAGATAATTCATCCATCTGACAGGTGTGGCATATCAAGAAGGCCGATTTAAACAGCATGATCATTACACAGGTGCACCTTGTGCTGGGGACAATAAAAGGCACTCTAAAAAGGCACAACACAATGCCACAGATGTCTCAAGTTTTGAGGGAGTGTGCAACTGGCATGCTGATGGCAGGAATGTCCACCAGAGCTGTTGATAGAGAATTGTATGTTCATTTCTTTACCACAAGCTCCCTCAGTCGTTTTAGAGAATTTAGCCAGTAGGTCCAATCAGACTAAAAACCGCAGACAACTTGTAACCAAGCCAGACAAGGACCTCCAAATCCGTCTTTTTCACCTGCAGGATCGTCTGAGACCAGCCACCCGGACAGCTGATGAAACTGAAGAGTATTTCTGTCTGTAATAAAGACCTTTAGTTGGGGAAAAACTAATTTTGATTGGCTGGGCCTGGCTCCCCAGTGGGTGTGCCCCTGCCCAGTTATGTGAAATCTGTAGATTAGGGCCTAATGAATTTATTTCAGTTGATTTTCTTATATGAACTGTAACTCAGTAAAATCTTGAAATTGTTGCATGTAGGCGTTTATATTTTTGTTCAGTATATCATGTGGGGAGGTCAAAATAATGAAAAACTATTTACCAAATCTATTAATTTTAAAATACTTGTCCTTGCCATTATCATTCACTGGTTTTTCTAACATAATGGGGGTCCCTGGGTCGCCTGTTGCCTGGGCGGGGATTCCTGGGCAAGGAAAGGTTGATGTCCCCTGCAATAGCTGAAAAATAGTATGGCACAGAGCAACAAAATATTGCTTATTTCATGTTAAGCCAATGACTTGGGGGGGGGGGGGATAACCTCATACCTAATGCACAGTATAAGTCCACTACTTTCCCCTACAGAAAATACATAGCTGTGTTGCCTTTTAATAATTCATACTGTAGGCTTAACACTCATCTCTGATTTGGGGGCCAATTCTCCATGGTCAGAAATAGCAGACACTAAAAAGATGAGAGCAAGGCCTCCCGAGTGGCGCAGTGGTCTAAGGTGCTGTTAGCCACTAGAGATCCTGGTTCGAGTCCAGGCTCTGTTGCTGCCGGCACCTGAGCAGAAGACCCATGGGGCGGCGCACAATTGGCCCAGTGTTGTCCAGGTTAGGGGAGGTTTTGTTCGGCAGGGATGTTCTTGTCCCATCGCGCTCTAACGACTCCTGTGGTGGGTGTACGCCATTTCCTCCAACACATTGGTGCAGCTGGCTTTTGGGTTAAGCGGGCAGTGCGGCTCACCTTCGTCTCTCCGGAGTCCGTACGATGGGACAAGATTTTAACTATCAGAGACCAGCAGAGTCAGAGTGCAGGAGTAAAGCAGATTAACCAGGTTCATTTGAAGTCTCAATATGCTGCCTGGTAATGTGACTGTGAGAAAATGTCAATTTACTCAGAGCCATTATGTATCACAGGTAAATTTGTGAATAAATGAGAAGATATGAAAGGCCAGACTGCAAAGCTACTCATACACGATGTGAGCCAATTTCCTTAATGAAAGCCATACACCCCATATCTGAGAACAGGGGAACATTCAATTTTTTGTGACAGATCAGGTGAAATAGCTACCAAATTGGATTTCATGACGAAAATGTCATAATAGCACGCACAAGGTAGTGGATTCGACTACATTGTGCGCAATGGCATCAATATTCTCCAAATATCACATTTTCAGTTAGCTACTGGTGACATTATTTACAAGATTTAAAAAGCTGCCATGGTCATTAACTAATGAAACAAGAAAACATAGTATTAGGCAAAACAATAACGGAACTGAGCACATAAAGGTCACCCCGTATTATATTTCAGAAAAGTTCCAAAGATAATAAAGCGTTTGGGAGGACGCTTGTCAACTGTACTCAAATGCATTGTAAAACATATGCTGAAGGATATCAATAGTCATTGTACAATAATGGTTACACTATTCAATCTACATAAATCTGTGAATAAAAGACAAGTGACGCGGACACATCTGTTTGGTCAGTGTCGGTCAGTGTCGGTCAGTGTCGTTGAGATTTTCACATGTTGTTTCTGTCAGTAATATAGTGTACCTGCTGTAATCAAGTCGACCTCGAAATGAGTCTAAAACAACGTGCATTCATTCATTCGTATTGAGAATACAGCCATAAATACTGAAGTCGGTAAAACGCTCCAGACATAGCCTAGTACATAATGAGAGCAGAACAGACACGAGGTAGCTTAATGTAATACTGTAACAAAATCAATACAAGTTAGACCTTACCTCTATACTGCAAGAGAAACATTGTCCACAGTCCCGTACAGCAGAGGATGGTGAGCGCTCGTCGCCTACTGTACGCGAATGTAAAGAATATAAATCCGTTGGATTGAGAGAAAGGGAATTTGTTCTTCAGTCTGCTGGGTTGGGCAGACTGGGCTGCGGTGCGAGAATGAAGGAGGGTCTTGCAGCTCGAGAAGCCTCGCGCTCACATGAACCACATGCCCGAATAAATGTAGCCGATGTTTACAAGTGAATAAAGTATAGCCAGCCAGTCGCGACGTGCAAGGTAGTAAGTAGTACTCAAGAGTTGCAACGGGATTCAGTGATTTGCTCAAGAATGTGTCAATCCCGATTACCCACAGCTGACACACTTTGTCGTGTCCGCAAACCAGTGAAAGGGACTCTGCAGGGCCACTGAAAAATCATCATAGGTTCTGATATGGATAGGTTTTGTTGTTGGAGCCTAACCCTGAGTATTACATTGTAAAAATGTATATTTGCAAATGGATGCATTTTCATTATGGCGTAGGTGTTGTGATCAGGGCCTAACATTAACTTTTTGGTCCATCAGCCACTCAGATATTTTACCAGCCCAAAAATACTTTTCTAAAATTACACCAACAAAACACAAAAAAACGGATGAGCATTCACCGTAAAATCACCAGTGTTAAATATGCAGTGTCAAAAGTGATTGACACCCTAAGATTTGATGGGACAACATGCAAGTGTCAAACGACCCCTAGTGTAAGAGTTGATTACTGTAGTTGAATGCTAGGTGTAATTTTTTTACTCTAATTTGTGTAAGAAACATCATAACTCCGCCCACCAATTTTATTTGATGCCTTCAAGGTTTCCTTGCTCATCGATGATATTTGTATTTATTATGGATCTCCATCAGCTGCTGCCAAGGCAGCAGCTACTCTTCCTGGGGTCCAGCAAAATTAAGGCTGTTACATAATATCTAAAACATTACAGTACATTCACAGATTTCACAACACAGTGCGTGCCATCATGCCCCTACTCCACCACTACCACATATCTACAATAGAAAATACATGTGTACATAGTGCGTATGTTTTCGTGTGTATATGCATGAAGTTAGGATATATAGAGTTGAAGTCGGAAATTTACATACACCTTCGCCAAATACATTTAAACTCAGTTTTTCACCATTTCTGATATTTAATCCTAGTAAAAATTCCCTCTCTTAGGTCAGTTAGGATCACCACTTTATTTTAAGAGTGTGAAATGTCAGAATAATAGTAGAGAGAATTATTTATTTCAGCTTTTATTTCTTTCATCACATTCCCAGTGGGTCAGAAGTTTACATACACACAATTAGTATTTGGTAGCATTGCCTTGTTCAACTTGGGTCAAACGTTTCGGGTTGCCTTCCATAAGCTTCCCACAATAAGTTGGGTGAATTTTTGCCCATTCCTCCTGACAGAGCTGGTGTAACTGAGTCAAGGTTTGTAGGCCTCCTTGCTCGCACACACTTTTTCAGTTCTGGGGTTATGGGATTGAGGTCAGGGCTTTGTGATGGCCACTCCAATACCTTGTCCTTAAGCCATTTTGCCAAAACTTTGGAAGTTTGCTTGGGGTCATTGTCCATTTGGAAGACCCATTTGCGACCAAGCTTTAACTTCCTGACTGATATCTTGAGATGTTGCTTCAATATATCCACATAATTTTCCTGCCTCATGATGCCATCTATTTTGACAAGTGCACCAGTCCCTCCTGCAACAAAGCATCCCCACAACATGATGCTGCCACCCCGGTGCTTCATGGTTGGGATGGTCGTCTTCGGCTTGCAAGCGCCCCCCTTTTTCCTCCAAACATAATGATGGTCATTATGGCCAGAGGACAAAAAGTTCGATATTTGCCCCCATGTGCAGTTGCAAAGCATAGTTTGGCGTTTTTATGGCGGTTTTGGAGCAGTGGCTTCTTCCTTGCTGAGCGGCCTTTCAGGTTATGTCAATATAGGACTCGTTTTACTGTTGATATAGATACTTTTGTACCTGTTTCCTCCAGCATCTTCACAAAGTCCTTTGCTGTTGTTCTGGGATTGATTTGCACTTTTCGCACCAAACTACGTTCATCTCTAGGAGACAGAAAGTGTCTCCTTCCTGAGCGCTGTGACGGCTGCGTGGTCCCATAGGGTTTATACTTGCGTACTATTGTTTGTACAGATGAACGTGGTACCTTCAGGTGTTTGAAAATTGGTCCCAAGGATGAACCAGACTTGTGGAGGTCTACAATTTTTTTCTGAGGTCTTGGCTGATTTCTTTTGATTTTCCCATGATGTCAAGCAAAGAGCCACTGAGTTTGAAGGTAGGCCTTGAAATACATCCACAGGTAAACTCGAAATGACTCAAATTATTTCAATTAGCCTATCAGAAGCTTCTAAAGCCATGACATCATTTTCTGGAATTTTCCAAGTTGTTTAAATGCACAGTCAACATAGTGTATGTAAACTTCTTACCCACTGGAATTGTGATACAGTGAATTATAAGTGAAATAATCTGTCTGTAAACAATTGTTGGAAAAATTACTTGTGTCATGCACCAAAATTATAGTTTGTTAACAAGACATTTTTGTTAACAAGAGTGGTTGAAAACCTAGTTTCAGTGATTCCAACCTAAGTGTATGTAAACTTCCGACTTCAACTATAAGTTATCTTGTACGAGCGTATTTGCCGAATAACTTAAGATGTTACAGGTGTCAAGCTTATGGGCATGTGGCAGCAGTGTGTAGGAGGAAGGGTCCAAGGTGTGAGAAATTTGCAGAAGGGCATGAGACAAAGGAATGTGTAGTATTGGGGAAAGTAGCGGAATGTGTTAATTGTAGGGGTGCCCATGGAACTGGGGATCAGAAATGTCCATTGCGAGAGAGGCAGGTTGAGGTTTCCTGGGTTAGAGTAGAGCAGAAGTTGTCATATGCTGAGGCAGTGACGAAAGTAGAGGAAGATGGGTTAAGGGGGAGGAGTGGTGAGAGTAGTAGAGATATACCAGTACAGAGGGATAGGCCAACAAGTGAAATACGTTTCAGTAAGTAAGATTGGATTTTTAGCATTTATAGCAATGGTTATTAATTGTACTGCAGGAATGGATTGGAAGTGTCAGAAAATGGAGGTTCTGGTGGCAGCTGCAGAGAGGTATTTGGGTGTTCGGGACATGACAGCAGAAGAGTTACAGGATGTATTAAGTGGTGATGTCCCATCCTATCAGGGTGATGGCATGAGGTAGGAATAAATATATTTAATTAGTGGAGCAGGGTGGTGTTAATTTTATTTGATATAATTTTGAAATGAGTGAGTATAGTATTAGATGGTAGTGTCACGCCCTGACCATAGAGAGCCGTGACTAGAGGTGTTCTAGTTCAATATTTCTATGTTGGTGTTTTGTATGGTTCCCAATTAGAGGCAGCTGGTAATCGTTGCCTCTAATTGGGGATCATATTTAGGTAGCCATTTGTCCCACTTGTGTTTGTGGGATATTGTTTGGTTTTGTGCTTGTTGAACCACGTAGTCACGTTTTGTTGCTTGTTATTTGTTTTGTCAAAGAAGGTTCACTTTAATTAAATATGTGGAACTCAACACGCTGCGCCTTGGTCCGTTTCTTACAGCAACCGTGACAGAATATCCTACCAAAAGAGGATCAAGCAGCGTGTGCACGAGGTAAAGGAGTTTTGGACACGGGAGGACACAAGACCCTTCCTTGGCGGGAGTCGCAAAGGAGCATGGAAGGACAGCGGCCACAGAAACCCCAATCTTGGGGGGGGGGCACATGGAGCTGGCGGCTGAGCAGAGGGAAGAGCCAGAGACCGTCAGGGAGGCAATATAGAAGTGGTTGGTCGACCCAAGGAGAGAGCCAGAGCCCGCCTGGGAGTCGATGGAGCAATGTGAGGAGGGATATCGGAGAATGATGTTGGTGAGGAGTAGGCTGCAGCGTAGGCGTGCTGAAGAATGTGTCATCAGTCCGGTGCCATCTGTGCCGGCTCCACGCACCAGGCCACCAGTACGCCTCCCCAGCCCGGTATGTCCTGTGCCAGCTCCTCGCACTCGCCATGAAGTGTGTGGACGGTCAACGGCCCGGAGCTTCCTGCGCCGGTGTCACGGCCCGGAGCTTCTTGCGCCGGTGCCCAGTCAAGGCATGGCATCCAGTCCCGCTCAAAGGCCCGGAGCCTTCCTCTGTGTCGATGCCCAGTCCAGGCACGGCGCTCAGCCCGGCGCCATGGCTGGATCCGGGGTCTGGGCGGGGGCGGCGACCCGCACCGGAGCCGCCACCGACACTAGTAACCCCTCTAACCTCCCCATTTGGTTTCAGGTTTTGCGGCCAGAGTCCGGACCTTTGGGGGGGTACTGTCACGCCCTGACCATAGAGAGCCCTTGGTTCTCTATGGTGTAGTAGGTCAGGGCGTGACTAGCGGGTGTTCTAGTTCAATATTTCTATGTTGGTGTTTTGTATGGTTCCCAATTAAAGGCAGTTGGTAATCGTTGCCTCTAATTGGGGATCATATTTAGGTAGCCATTTGTCCCACTTGTGTTTGTGGGATATTGTTTGGTTTTGTGCTTGTTGAACAACGTAGTCACGTTTTGTTGCTTGTTATTTGTTTTGTTGAAGAAGGTTTACTTTAATTAAGTATGTGGAACTCAACACGCTGCGCCTTGGTCCGTTTCTTACGACAACCGTGACAGGTAGGGCATTTATTTAGTACATTTTTATTTTTCAAGTATAGTATAAGGGAGTTGTACTCCGGTCTAGTAGGTGGCGGTAATGCAACAAATTGCAACCTCATAGAAGAAGCATGTACGCATGTGTCTGTGCTTATGTTTGTGTTGCTTCACAGTCCCATAAGTTGTAAAATTATGTTTTATTTTTATTAAATCTTACTGCATTTTCAAACAAAAGTGCCTTTTTAATTTAGTGCTATTCCTTTTAAAATGTACTTCATATTTAATTGTCAGATGCATTTGATTGTATTTGTATTTTAAAATCGCAAGCAAGACTAGCTCTTATAGTTATCTGGCAATATATATTTTTTAGCTTTCTAGACCAATGATGTCTGTGGGAAATTATTAGCTAGTCAAGCTAATGCTGCTTACATTTAATTTGTAATTTATTTTGAGTTTATTTTGAGCTGGTGAATTTCGCCAGCTCCCACCTTGTTTAAAGCGTGCTGCATGTGGTGGCAACAGCTATCTAGCGCAGCTCGCTGAAGATGACTACCCATCAGTTTCTATGCTTTATTGGCCAAGTTAGCTAACTAGCCAAGAATACCTTGTGCTAATGCCATTGTTTGTTATATACATTCCAGCTCCTTTTATGTGGTGGACTAATCTGATAAATGTCACGCTCGTTATAAGGAGTGGACCAAGATGCAGCGTGGTATGTTTCCATCCTCTTTATTTGGAAGAGAAACTCAAAGAAAAAACAAAGCGTAAAACGAAACGTGAAACTCAATGTAGTGCTCGCAGGCAACCTAGATAAGATCCCACAAAGCCCAAAGGGGAAATGGCTGCCTAAATATGATTCCCAATCAGAGACAATGATAAACAGCTGCCTCTGATTGGGAACCATACCAGGACAACATAGAAATATAATCACCTAGATGACCCGCCCTAGTCACACCCTGACCTAACCAACATAGAGAATAAAAAGCTCTCTGGTCAGGACGTGACAACAAAGGTGAGTAATTATATAGAACTTGCATAATAGCATTGGCTAGCTAGTTACTTTAATTATTTCTGCAATAATTTCAAGTCAGTGACTGGCTTGATAGCTAACGCAACATCAGGGTGAGTTTTCCCATGCATGATGTGGCCATTTTCTTTGTAATTTCAGTTTCTGTGGCTGTCTTTCTTAGGTAATTTGTCTGCTAAATTTTGTTGGTTCATTTTAAATGGCTGTTCATTTACAATGTTAACTAATCATTCAGTGAAGGGCTGTGACAAAGTGTACATTGCTTGCATTTCATTGTTCGACAAAAGGTAGCTAAGTCACTAGCCAGTAAGTTAGGACTTTGATGGGGGTGTTGTAACAGCCGTTGGTGGCTGTCGCGTTTGAAGAGAAAGCCATAACAGTAACGTGAACTAACTCACTTTTGTACATCGCGCTGGTCTGTACAATTGACCTTATTTGAGCGCCCCAAAAAACGTAATACTTCCAGATCAACTGTAATATCAATACCATTGTAAAGCACAATTTCTCCCCTTTCCAACAAAATCAATGACGAGCCCTTCATGATGCCCATCTCTGCATGATTCAAGAAGGCAATGAGCTCCGTCGTGTCTTTCTAAAAATGGCGGGTGGGGAAGCAAAACCTATTGCGTGAGAAGGAGAGACGTCGTGTGCGGAAATGGCTTTTTTCACTCAATCTGTCCAACATATCACCTTATCGCCTCTAAAATGTAAATAAAACACTAAAGAGTTTGTATAATGTGTCATTACATACCTATTTGAAGGTTGGTGTTGAATTTTAATCAGGTTTTTAGGGCGGTGCTAAAGTGATCTTCAGAAGTAAATAGCGGCTTTTGAGAGTCATGATAGCTTGCAGTGATGACGCAAAAAATGACTAGGTATCCCCCCTTACCCTGTCCCTTTCTTGTTTTTAAACGGTGCACCTGGTGGAGAGAGGCTGTAAGACAGAATTAGGTGCTTTATGCATGCTGTACGTTACGCCATGACACGTCACGATGTAACGTACAGCGTCAAAGGGGTCCGTTTTTTTTCAACTTTTCTCCAATACTATAGAGCCACTACCATGTCAATCAACGCTTGAATAGAAACGTAGTTCACACCCCAGATGTTGATGTCAACACAGTCGCTACAGTCCCATTTTTGTTTTCTTTGCAGCCTCGTTTGAATGTCACAGTTGTGCACATTTGTACGGAATGCGGTCAGTGTTCGTTATCAATTGGATGGAAATGGGAGCCATGTCCCAAAATAGCCTCACCCTCGTAGTTGAATTACCGTATTGCTCCGCGTTGGCAGCTCTCCACTGCTTTTGTTGCCAATGTTGCGGTAGATCAGTACGTGTTGCTGCATGGATGGAAACAGACATTGGCAGAACTGTTCCGCTGTCCTTCATATAAAGTTGTTAGACTTAAAGGTTTGTTGCCTAGCTATGTTAATGAATCCGTTCTTAATCCGTCCACTTTCTATAGTCATACAGTAGGGTGGTAATAGCCTACCATAAACATTAGTCAATTCACCAACGAGAATCAAAGCATTTAAATTAATGGTAGACCTAGGCTAACTCCTAAAAGGGGGTTTGATGGATTCTGCCAGGGATGGAGTTTTGAAACAAGGTCACATAAATGGACCCTCATTGCTGATTTATTTGAAATGAGTTGTTTTGACTATTTTAGTTATTCTTGTAAATTTAATTAGTTCACAGTACTGAACTAATTTGTCTGTTTGAGTGAAGTTGGCTGGAGGCCAATTTGTGAATCACAAATCCGTTTTGGAATTTTGTTCATCTCATACAGTTGTGGTTATGGATTACATGTTCATGTTAGCCTATGGATTACATGTTAATGTTAGCCTATCTTCCAAAACTCATCAACAGAACTTGACTTGTTTGAATATTGAATCAATGTATCTTTCTTTCTCTTCTCAGATCCAACCATGCTGATCAAAGTGAAGTTGAAGGGTGTACAAAAATGTCAAACTCACTGACCTGAAGCTGAGTGACCTCTTGAATGAAGGTAAACTTTGAAGTTGTACATTCAAATGTAATTGTCTTTTACCTCTGTAGTTATAAAATAATAATTTCTCAGTTAAAGGGATTTTTTTCTGTTTCTCTTGAGTCAATGTGGTTTCATGATTGAGTTTCACAGCCATCCTAATGTTAAATGGGAACTTCACCCATTTGAATTTAGGGTGGCCATATTTTTCACTTCATATGCATTATTTATTTTATTTTGTAGCCTATTCCTCTCTGTTAGAGGTATAGCATGAAATAGTTGTGTGTGTGTCAACTCGGAAGTGACAGTTAATAATACACACAAAAAGCTTATTTCTCTCAAATGTTGTGCACAAGTTAGTTTACATTCCTGTTAGTGAGAATTTCTCCTTTGCCAAGATAATCCATCCATCTGACAGGTGTGGCATATCAAGAAGCCCGATTTAAACAGCACAATCATTACACAGGTGCACCTTATGCTGGGGGAAATAAAAGGCCACTAAAATCACACTGGATGTATTATACTTTAGAATTGCATTGGGGGCATACTTATTTCACTGTACAGCCTTACCTATGGATTGTGGATCAATGACATGGGGTATCAGTCTACTCAGTGACACCCAGAGAACATTAGCGTCGTAGCTCTTATTGCGGGACTCTGAAACAACTGAATTGAACCACATTTATTGTCAACCTATGTGTATTGAACACAATTTGCGAGGAAAAACAATACTGCGTGGATGTTTTGGAGTCTGAGAACAAACATGAGGGGGACGTTGGTAAAAAAATATCTTGGGTATTGAGTAGACTGATAACCCATTTCATTGATCCCCAATCCTTAAATAAAGCTGTACAGTGCAATATGAATGTCAATATACACAATAGGCTGACTGGGGAGGTGATTTCACAGTCCCGCGGTAAGAGCTACAAATCTAATATTTGCTTAAACTCTACCCAGTTGTGTTCTGTGGGTGTCACTGAGTAGACTGATACCCCATTTCATTGCTTCCCATTCCAACCTTGTTTAACATCATGTAGTCTAAATATGGCATGATTCCACCAATTGTAACCATCTGCATCTCTTTCAACGAGGTACTTTTATTTTGAAGGCAAACCGCAACTTCCACTATTGTGCCTAATCCTTATTGTGGCTAGCTTCACAACACATCGTCCGGTCCGGTCGAACCAGATGAAGCCAGCTGGCTACTTATAACATTAGCTTAGGGCAACAGGGTTAAAGAGCTGGCTAGCTATTTATTTTCATGAACTGAAGTTCAATTTCATTAAGCGAACGACAAGTGGCTACCTAGCTAATACTTACTCACAAGGATTCCTAAATCATTGCTAACAATAATGAAAATGACTGCAGTTTCTACTGGTCATTGTTTTCAGGCTGGTTGTATTGGTGCTAGCTAGATACCAAGCTAAAACTAGCTAGCTACCCCAGAAGTTGCGGTCGAACAAATAATGCTTTATTACCAAAGCGGTATTGTAAACACGTTGTTCGTGGCCGGTGTTTGCTTGTTTGCAGACTTTTTTTCTTCAGCTTTGACAGTGCTACTGGTAGTAGTGGTGGCGCTTGGCTTGCATGTGCAAATTCAGAACACACAGCTTTCTATAATATAACTGTTATTTGATGTATCAAATTAAAAGCTTACTGTATTTAACATGTCAAATAGTGGTTATTTTACGTATCTTTTTTGACACCCAAAGACCCAAACGGCATTCCATAGTATGTCATGAAGCTAATATCAGTGATGCTATTACTTTGTAACTCCGGTAGAACAACATCTGAAAAATAGCGTACTTGGTAACGTTAGTGTGTACCAGTGCTCGACCAGTTGCGAAAGCCAACATCACCCACGACAGAGAACGGTTGACTGTCAAGGGCAATGAATTCCATTATCTTGGCGTTAACGGACTCGACTTGTTGACTGCTCGATCCACACAGCAGACATTGTGGGCAAGGTTAGGAATGCTGTGTTGCACGTGTAGCGCACAATTTTACGTGGCGTCATTATGTCATGTACCTACGTTATATAGGTATGCACGTCAGCTTTGACAAAGGTTTTGCACATCGGCGTTAAACTAGACATTGGGCCGATACCGATGTTGGCATTTTTAGCTAGTTTTGTCCGATTCCGGTTTGTTCACCGATTTTATATTGTGCATTGCATTTGATGCCACACTGAAAGTGCTTGAAACTGAGTGAATTTAAGTTTCTGTGTTTAATGGTCGTGTTCATGGCAGTATCGTCCAAGTTACTGGTGATAATCTTGTTATACATTGCCTCTTTTTGGTTTTGTAGATGTCAGATCTCCCCAAGGAGATGTGGGTGTGGAGTCAGGCGCAGGAGAAACAAGTTCCGAAGAAAAGGGCGTTTTATTAACCAGCTCAAAAATAACAGGACACCGGACTACAGCAGTAGCCACGAAACCCCACTCAGACAGTCCAGGGAAAAACCACCTGTTAAGCATGAACTAACGAAAACGCAACCCAAACTAACTGACAGTCAAACAAAAATAATCCCGCACAAAAACCCAAAGGAAATGTCAAGATAAATACCCCCCCTAATTAACCAAAATGAAACCAGGTGAAACACAAAACAGACATAACCAAAGGAAAAAGGATTGGTGGCAGCTAGTAGACCGACGACCGCCGAGCGCCGCCCGAACAGGAAAAGGAGCCACCTTCGGTGGAAGTTGTGACAGTAGAATCATTTAGTACCCGGTATTAATGTTGTTTTTGCCTCACTGAGAAGGGGGATTCTCAAACCGTGTTCTGTGAACTACACAGTCAAATTATGTTTTCGTTGTGAAACATTCTTGTTTATTAAACTCTCTGCAGTACTTTAACACAGTTGACAACTTCACTGTTGATATTATGGATGAGTTGCACAGCTTGTACACACTATAACAAGTTAACTTTGTGACTGCCAAATACACTTTTGATAGAATACAGTGATTTAACTATGGTTACACAGAAAGAAGGAATCGTCCACCTGCAGTCAAATTGGATGATGAAAGCAATGCTTTGGACCTAAATGCTATCCAATCTTGGAGTCTTCTCTGCAATATGCCATTGATATTTGGTGATCTGGTTCAGAATGATGATAAATACTGGCAACTGCTACTTTCTACAACAGATCGTGAATGTTGTGATTTCTCCAGAATTAAGAGGGTATGGCTATCTAAAACAAATAATTGCTGAGCATCATAGGCTATTCAAGTATTTGTTTCCTAATAAGAATCTTTTGCCTGAACATCATTTCATGATACATTATCCTCGGTGTATAAGGAATATTGTGCTATGAAGCTAAACAAAACTTATTTAAAACACTGCCAAAGAGATTCAAAAATATCACTATGAAGAGACAGAAGGCCCTCCAAAAAATTTACGTTAGACTACCGTGGGAACGACACTCGAGTCGCATTTGTGCCTGTGAGATTGAGTCTGACTAGTAGAAGCAGTGTCTTCTCTTCCCAAGCAGTTGAAACACAAACATTGTTTTGTTCACAAGCTAGGTTAAAAACTTCTACTTGGTCACAATCCCAGATCCGGGAGCATCCTCATCAGTAAAAAAGCTGACTAGCATAGCCTAGCATAGCGCCACAAGTAAATACTAGGATATAAATATCATGAAATCACAAGTCCAAGACACCAAATGAAAGATACACATCTTGTGAATCCAGCCATCATTTCCGATTTTTAAAATGTTTTACAGCGAAAACACTATGTATTTCTATTAGCTAACCACAATAGCAAAAGACTCAACCCCATATTTTCATTTTTTTTTTTACCGCATAGGTAGCTATCACAAATTCGACCAAATAAAGATATAATTAGTCACTAACCAAGAAACAACTTCATCAGATGACAGTCTGATAACATATTTATTGTTTAGCATATGTTTTGTTCGAAAAATGTGCATATTTCAGGTATAAATCATAGTTTTACATTGCAGCTACAATCACAAATATCACCAAAGCAGCTAGAATAACTACAGAGAGCAACGTGAAATACCTAAATACTCATCATAAAACATTTATGAAAAATACATGGTGTACAGCAAATGAAAGACAAACATCTTGTGAATCCAGCCAATATTTCAGATTTTTTAAGTGTTTTACAGTGAAAACACAATATAGCATTATATTAGCTTACTACAATAGCCAACCACACAACCGCATTCATTCACCGCAAAGGTAGCGATAGCGAAAAAACCAGCAAAAGATATAAATTTATTCACTAACCTTGACAAACTTCATCAGATGACAGTCCTATAACATCATATTACACAATACATATATGTTTTGTTCGAAAATGTGCATATTTAGTGGTACAAATCGTGGTTTTACAATGTGAATACGTAGCCAAACTGCAAAAAATTATCCGGAGAAATCTTGGAGAGTCATCTAATCAAATAACTCATCATAAACTTTACTAAAAAATACATGTTGTACAGCAAATGAAAGATACACTAGTTCTTAATGCAACCGCTGTGTTAGATTTTTAAAAATAACTTTAGTACGACATACAGCTTACGTTATAGCGAGACAGCGCCCAAAATCAGGGCGGAAAATATGACTAAACATTTTCAACCGAAATACGAAATAACATCATAAATGGTTCCTACTTTTGATGAGCTTCCATCAGAATGTTGTACAAGTTGTCCTTTGTCCAGAATAATCGTTGTTTGGTTGTAGAATGTCCTCTTCTCCTGTCGAATTAGCAACCAAAGCTAGCCATGTGGCACAAACGTGCCCAACTTCACATAACGCAAAGAAAAGAAAATGCCGAAAAACGCAATAAACGTTCAATAAACTGATAACTCGGTTTAACCTGTTTGGGCTGCAGGGGGAGTATTGAGTAGCCAGATAAAAGGTGCCCATTTCAAACGGCCTCGTACTCAATTCTTGCTCGTACAATATGCATATTATTATTACTATTGGATAGAAAACACTCTCTGTTTCTAAAACCGTTTGAATTATATCTGTGAGTCAAACAGAACTCATTTGGCACAAACTTCCTGACCAGGAAGTGGAAAGTCTGAAATCGATGCTTTGTTCTACTTCCTGCCTATACATGGGCATGATACGTAAGAGTCTACGTGCACTTCATACACCTTCCCCTGGATGTCAAGAGGCGGTGAGAGAAGAAATTTCGTGTTTATCTTGGTCTGAGGTGGAATAAAAGCTCTTTGTATGACGTGACCGTCCATTTTCTGTTTTCTGGAGCGCGCGAAAGGGGACATGGATTTGCCTTCTGTTTAGCTGTCGTTATGGATGACTAATATCTCCGGCTTTGATTTTATTTGATACATGTGACCATATCATCGTAAAGTATGTTTTTTCAATATAGTTTCATCAGATTATTGAACATTTTTCGGGAGTTTTGCCGTGTTCCGTTCTCTTCCGTTTGTTGACTTGGAGAGCTTTGTGCCACTTGGCAAGTGCGCGTGCTAAATCGAGAGGGAAAATGAACGTTCTAAATCCAAACAACGACTGTTCTTGACAAAGGACACCTTCTACAACATTCTGATGGAAGATCACCAAAAGTAAGAAACATTTTATGATGCTAATTCATATATCTGTCGTGCATGTGAATTAGTCGTGGGCGCCCAACTTTGGGGTACTCCGCTATACCGAAGCTGGATGTCGTAATGAAGTTATTTTTTAGAATTCTAACACTGCGATTTCATTAAGAACTAATGGATCTATCATTTCCTATACAACATGTATTTTTTACTTATGTTTATGAATAGCTATTTGGTCAGAATATGTGTGTCAGAAAACGTGTCAGAAAAATATCGTTGCTGTTTAGACGTTGTGGAAAAAGTAGCTAAGGTAGCACAATGTGTAACCACTGATTTCAGCTCTAAATATGCACATTTTCGAACAAAACATAAGAGTATGTATAACCTGATGTTATAGGACTGTCATCTGTCATCTGAAGAAAATCAAGGTTAGTCAAAAATTATATATCTTTTGCTTGTTTGTTACGATCGCTAACTTTTGCTACTGGGAAATTGCTTGTGTTTTTGGCTATTGTGGTAAGCTAATATAACGCTCTATTGTGTTTTCGCTGTAAAACACTTGATAAATCGGAAATATTGTCTGGAATCACAAGATGCCTGTCTTTCAATTGCTGTACACTATGTATTTTTCAGAAATGTTTTATGATGAGTATTTAGTTATTTGGCATTGGTGTCTGTAATTATTATGGCTGCTTTCGGTGCAATTTCTGATTGTAGCTGCAATGTAAACTATGATTTATACCTGAAATATGCACATTTTTCTAACAAAACATATGCTATACAATAAATATGTTATCAGACTGTCATCTGATGAAGTTGTTTCTTGGTTAGTGGCTATTTATATCTTTATTTGGACGAATTTGTGATAGCTACTGATGGAGTAAAAAACTGGTGGAGTAAGAAAAGTGGTGTCTTTTGCTAACGTGGTTAGCTAATAGATTTACATATTGTGTCTTCCCTGTAAAACATTTTAAAAATCGGACATGTTGGCTGGATTCACAAGATGTGTACCTTTCATATGCTGTATTGGACTTGTTAATGTGTGAAAGTTAAATATTTAAAAAAAAATATCTTTTGAATTTCGCGCCCTGCACTTGAGCTGGCTGTTGTCATAAGTGTACCGGTGTCGGGCTGCAGCCATAAGAAGTTAAAATAACTACTTTATGATGTTTTTAACACATATATCAAATAAAATCAGAGCCGGAGATATCTAACGTTTATACCGAAAGCTTTTCAGAACGCAATCTGGGGTCCCTTCTCGCGCCTTCCAAGACAATAAAAATTCTGGTCACGTCATTCCAAAAGCTCTTGTTCGGCCTCAGATCAAGCTAGACACCCCATTCCACCTCTCACTGCCTATTGACATCTAGTGGAAGGCGTATGCAGTGCATGTAGATCCATAGATTTCAGGCAAATTAATAGGAAGGCCCTAGAACAGAGCCTCGATTTCAGATTTTTCACTTCCTGAAAGGAAGTTTGCTGCAAAATGAGTTCTGTTTTACTCACAGATATAATTCAAACGGTTTTAGAAACTAGAGAGTGTTTTCTATCCAATAGTAATAATAATATGCATATTGTACGAGCAAGAATTGAGTACGAGGCAGTTTAATTTGGGCACGATTTTTTACAAAGTGAAAATAGCGCCCCCCCTATTGAGAAAAGGTTTCTAAATGCACTGTACATTTTTCAGACACCTTGACTTTTCCCACATTTTGTTAGGTTACAGCCTTATTCCAAAATGTGTTAAATTATTATTATTAATCTACACACCACCACATAATGACAAAACAAAATATTTTGTAGACATTTTTAGCAAATGTTTATTTAAAAACCTCACTTCAGAACCTTCACTCAGTACTTTGTTGATGCACCTTTGGCAGCGATTATAGCATCGAGTCTTCTTGGGTGTGACGCTACAAGCTTAGCAAACCAGTATTTGGGGAGTTTATCCCATTATTCCCTACAGATCCTCTTAAGATCTGTCAGGTTGGATGGGGAGTGCCACTGCACAGTATTTTCAGATATCTCCAGAGATGTTCAATCGGGTTCAGGTCCGGGCTCTGGCTGGGCCACTCAAGTACATTCAGAGACTTGTCCCGAAGCCACTCCTGCGTTACCTTGGCTGTGTGCTTAGGGTTGTTGTCCTGTTGGAAGATGAACCATCAACCCAGTCTGAGGTCCTGAGCGCTCTGGAGCAGGTTTTCATCAAGGATCTCTCTGTACTTCGCTCGCTTCATCTTTGCCTCAATCCTAATCTACTCCAAGTCCCTGCCGCTGAAAAACATCTCTGCAGCCTGAAACTGCCACCAATATGCTTCCAGCTTTCCACCAGACGTGACACTTGGTATTCACGCCAAAGAGTTCAACCAGAGAATCTTGTTTCTGATGGTCTGAGAGTCCTTTAGGTGCCTTTTGCCAAACTCCAAGCAGGCTGTTAGATGCCTTTTACTGAGGAGTGGCTTCCGTCTGGCAACACTACCATAAAGGACTGATTGGTGGGGTGCTGCAGAGATGGTTGTCCTTCTGCAAGGTTCTACCATTTCCACAGAGGAACTCTGGAGCTCTGTCAGAGTGACCATCAGGTTCTTGGTCACCTCCCTGACCAAGGCCCTTCTCCCCCAATTACTCAGTTTGGCCAGGTGGCCAGCTCTAGAAGAGTCTTGGTGGTTTCAAACTTCTTCCATTTAAGAATGATGGAGGCCAATGTTTTTGGGGACCTTCAATGCTGCAGGTACCCTTCCCCAGATTTGTGCCTCGACACAAACCTGTCTCGGAGCTCTATGGACAATTCCTTTGACCTCATGGCTTGGTGTTTGCTCTGACATGCACTGTCAACTTGTGGGACCTTATTTGTGCCTAGGTGGGTGCATTTTTTTCATAAATTTGCAAAGACTTCTAAACCTGTTTTGGCTTTGTTGTTATGAGGTACTGTTTGTAGATTGAGGAAAAAATGTAATTTAATCCATTTTAGAATAAGGCTGTAGCATAACAAAATGTGAGAAGTGAAGGGGTCTGAACACTTTACGAATG
The DNA here is from genome assembly GCF_016432855.1 of Salvelinus namaycush. Lineage (NCBI taxonomy): Eukaryota > Metazoa > Chordata > Actinopteri > Salmoniformes > Salmonidae > Salvelinus > Salvelinus namaycush. Next base: position 131,271 of record NW_024061420.1, read on the forward strand.
CACTGTAAATAGCCAAGAAACCAGAAGCTAGCCAGCTAACTAGCAGTCAGTTAGCCACTGCTAGCGGTCTTCTCCATTAACTCAGACACCAGCCAGCCTCAGCTCAGTCAATACCTGCCAGTCTGCACAGTGCAATATCACCCCAGAGCATATCAGACTGCTTTTTCTCTACCACATCTCCGGATTCCTACCACAAGCTCTGAAACCTTTACACTGGTTCATCGCAACTAGCTAGCTGCAATCCGAGTGGCTACTCCTGGCTAACGTCTCTGTCCCGAAGCAAGCACCAGTTAGCCTTGAGCTAGCCTCAAGCTAGGCCCATCTCCCGGCTAGCCGAAGCACCAGAAAATTCTTGGGCTACAATACTTATTTTGTCAATTGGCCTGGACCCTTTACTGCCGACACGGAGCCCTGCCGATCCATCACGACTGTCCTGCCGACGTAATCGTCTGAGGTTTCAACAAGCTCTTCTGTTGCGACGTCACCGAAGTCCCATTCTGCTATCCCCGGCCCGCTAGCTGTCTGAATCACCGTGTCTCCAGCTCGCCTAGCGTAGTAGCGACTTGTAAATCGGCTCCCTGACTTAATTATTGCTACTCATTGGACCCTATGATCACTCGGCTACACATGCCTCTCCCTAATGTCAATATGCCTTGTCTATTGCTGTTTAGTGATTATTGTCTTATTTCACTGTAGTGCCCCCAGCCCTGCCCAATATGCCTTAGATAGCCCTTTTGTCCCTTTCCCCCACACATGCGGTGACCTCACCTGGCTTATCTGGTGCCTCTAGAGACAACCTCTCTCATCATCACTCATTGCCTAGGTTTACCTCCACTGTACTCACATCCTACCTGTCACGGCTGTTAAAGGAAGAGGACCAAGGTGCAGCGTGGTGAGCGTAAATTATTTTTATTAATAAAAATGATGCCAAACAAACACTACAAAAACAAACCGTGAAGCTTAAGGCTAAGTGCCATCAAACAAAGTCAACTTCCCACAAAGACAGGTGGAAAAAAGGGCTACCTAAGTATGGTTCTCAATCAGAGACAACGATAGACAGCTGCCTCTGATTGAGAACCACACCCTACCAAACACAAAGAAATAGAAAACAGAACATAGAATACCCACCCCAACTCACGCCCTGACCAAACCAAAATGGAGACATAAAAAGGATCTCTAAGGTCAGGGCGTGACACTACCATACCGTGTCTGTACATTATGCCCTGAATCTATTCTTCCACGCCCAGAAATCTGCTCCTTTTACTCTCTGTTCCGAACGGGCTAGACGTCCAGTTCTTATAGCCTTTAGCCGTACCCTTATCCTACTCCTCCTTTGTTCTTCTGGTGATGTAGAGGTTAACCCAGCACCCAGCACCACTCCCATTCCCCAGGCACACTCATTTGTTGACTTCTGTAACTGTAAAAGCCTTGGTTTAATGCATGATAACATCAGAAGCCTCCTCCATAAGTTATTTTATTCACTGTTTTAGCACATTCCGCCAACACTGATGTCCTAGCCGTGTCTGAATCCTGGTTTAGGAAGGCCACCAAAAATCCAGAAATTTCCATCCCCAACTACAACATTTTCCGACAAGATAGAACTGCCAAAGGGGGCGGAGTTGCAATCTACTGCAGAGATGGCCTGCAGAGTTCTGTCATACTATCCAGGTCTGTGCCCAAACAATTTAAAAATCTACCTTTCCAGAGACAAGTCTCTCACCGTTGCCACTTGTTTTAGACCCCCCTCAGCCCCCAGCTGTGCCCTAGACACCATATGTGAATTGACTGCCCCCCTATCTATCTTCAGAGTTTGTACTGTTAGGTGACCTAAACTGGGATATGCTTAAGACCCCGGCCGTCCTACAATCTAAGCTAGATGCCCTCAATCTCACACAAATTATCAAGGAACCTACCAGGTAGAACCCTAAATCCGTAACCATGGGCACCCTGTTAGATATCATCCTGACCAACTTGCCCTCCAAATACACCTCTGTTGTCTTAAACCAGGATCTTATTGATCACTGCCTCATTGCCTGCATCCGTAATGGGTCCGCGGTCAAACGATCATCCGTCATCACTGTCAAACGCTCCCTAGACACTTCAGCAAGCAGGCCTTTCTAATCGACCTGGCCCGGGTACCCTTGAAGAATATTGACCTCATCCTGTCAGTAGAGGATGCCTGGTTGCTTTTTAAAACTTCACTAGGGTAGGGGGCAGCATTCGGAATTTTGGATGAAATGCATGCCCAAATTAAACTTCCTGCTTCTCGGGCCCAGAAGATATGGTATTCATATATCTGGTAGATATGGATAGAAAACACTCTAAAGTTTCCAAAACTGTTAAAATAGTGTCTGTGAGTATAACAGAACTGATTTGGCAGGCTAAAACCTGAGAAATCCATTCAGGAAGTAGTTTTACTTTTGGTTTTGTAGTTTTCTATTCAATGCCATTACATTATCCATTGACTTAGGACTCAAATTGCAGTTTCTATGCCTTCCACTAGATGTCAACAGTCTTTAGAAATTGTTTCAGGCTTGAATTCTGAAAAATTTGGGAATAAGAGCATTCGGAATGACTGGACCCTAAAAGTGTCTAAGAGCTTTTTCATGCGCGCGACAGAGAGCCTTTCTTGTTTACCTTTTAAATTGACAACGCTATTGTCCGGTTGAAATATTATCTTTTATTTAGGCTAAAAACAACCTGAGGATTGAATATAAACATCGTTTGACATGTTTCTATGAACTTTACGGTTACAATTTAGATTTTTTTGTCTTCCTGTTTTGACTGCGTTTGAGCCTGTGGATTACTGAAGAAAACGCGCAAACAAAACTGAGGTTTTTTGATATAAAGAGACTTTATCGAACAAAATGAACATTTATTGAGTAAATGAATGTCTGCTGAGTACAACCATATGAAGACCATCAAAGGTAAGGGATTAATTTTATCTCTTTCTGACTTGTGGAACTGTTCTACTTGGCTGGTTAGTGTTTGTAATGATTTGTCTAGTGGACTATGTTCTCAAATAATCGTAAGGTATGCTTTCGCCGTAAAGCATTTTAAAAATCTGACACCGTGGTTGGATTCACAAGAAGTCCATCTTTAAATCTATGTAAAATATGTTTTGTTTTCTGAATTTTTATAATGAGTATTTCTGTATTTGAATTTGGCGCCCTGCAGTTTCACTGGCTGTTGACGAGGTGGGACGCTACCGTCCCACAAACCATAGTGAAGTTAAAAGTTATTTCCTCATAATCTTAAATAAGCATGCCATGTTCAAAAAATGTTGAACTAAGAACAGATATAGCCCTTGGTTCACCCCAAACTTGACTGCCCTTGACCAGCACAAAAACATATTGTGGCATTCTGCATTAGCATCGAATAGCCCCCACGATATGCAACTTTATAAGGAAGTCAGGAATCAATATACACAGTCAGTTAGGAAAGCTAAGGCTAGCTTTTTCAAACAGAAATTTGCATCCTGTAGCACTAATCCTGTAGCACCTATATACATCCTGCCCTGCTTCTCTAAAATCTTCGAAAGCCAAGTTAAACAGATCACCGACCATTTCGAATCCCACCGTACCTTCTCCCCTATGCAATCTGGTTTCAGAGCTGGTCATGGGTGCACCTCAGCCATGCTCAAGGTCCTAAACGACATCATAACCGCCATCGATAAAAGACAATACTGTGCAGCCGTCTTCATCGACCTGGCGAAGGCTTTCGACTGTCAAACACCAACTCAACAGCCTTGCATTCTCTAATGACTGCCTGGCCTGGTTCACCAACTACTTCTCAGATAGAGTTCAGTGTGTCAAATCGGAGGGCCTGTTGTCCGGACCTCTGGCAGTCTCTATGGAGGTGCCACAGGGTTCAATTCTCAGGCCGACTCTTTTCTCTGTATACATCAATGATGTCGCTCTTGCTGCTGGTGATTCTCTGATCCACCTCTACGCAGACGACACCATTCTGTATACATCTGGCCCTTATTTGGACACTGTGTTAACAAACCTCCAGACGAGCTTCAATGCCATACAACACTCCTTCCATGGCCACCAACTGCTTTTAAATGGTAGCAAAACTAAATGCATGCTCTTCAACTGAATGCTGCCCGCACCCACCCGCCAGACTAGCATCACTACTCTGGACAGTTCTGAGTTAGAATATGTGGACAACTACCGAGGTGTCTGGTTAGACTGTAAACTCTCCTTCCAGACTCACATAAGCATCTCCAATCCAAAATAAAATCTAGAATCGGCTTCCTATTTCGCAACAAAGCATCCTTCACTCATGCTGCCAAAACTGACTATCCTACCGATCCTTGACTTCGGCGATGTAATTTACAAAATAGCCTCCAACACTCGACTCAGACTGCATACAATTTGCTATCACAGTGCCATCCGTTTTGTCACTAAAGACCCATATACTACCCACCAATGCGACCTGTATGCTCTCATTGGCTGGCCCTCACTACATATTCATCTCCAAACCCACTGGCTCCAGGTCATCTATAAGTCTTTGCTAGGTAAAGCCCCACCTTTTCTCAGCTCACTGGTCACCACAGCAACACTCACCCGTAGCACGCGCTCCAGCAGGTATATTTCACTGGTCATCCCCAAAGCCAACACTTCCTTTGGCCGCCTTTCCTTCCAGTTCTCTGCTGCCAATGACTGGAACGAATTGCAAAAATCACTGAAGCTGGAGACTTACATCTCCCTCTCTAACTTTAATCATCAGCTGTCAGAGCAGCTTACCGATCACTATACTTGTACACAGCCAATCTGTAAATAGCACACCCAACTACGTCATCCCCATATTGTTATTTATCTTCTTGCTCTCTTGCACCCCAATATCTCTACTTGCACATCATCATCTGCACATCTATCACTCCAGTGTTAATGCTAAATTGTATTAATTTTGCCTTACCTCCCTAATCTTCTACATGTGCACACACTGTACATAGATGTTTTGATTGTGTTATTGACTGTATGTTTGTTTATGTGGAACTCTGTTGTTGTTTATCTTGGCCAGGTCGCAGTTGTAAGTGAGAACTTGTTCTCAATTGGCCTACCTGGTTAAATCAAAATGAAATAAAAAATGTAAAAAAAATAATAGCCACAAAACACAAATTAGACCTACTTATATGCCTGTGAGTAGTGCTTCTAAAAATGTATCTTTCACTCAGCTCTTCAGGTGCACACAGCCCCCAGCCAGGCACTGTTGCCGCACAATGTGGGATAGGCTATATAAGATTCATAGTTCTTTGACTTTGTGCGACTAGTTTACAAAGTCCGGGCACTCACCTAGCATTTATTTTACTATAAATGTGATCATACTTGACATTTTATTCACAAATGCGAATTAAATGCTCGCTCTGTGGAGCCCTGACTGCCCGCCAACGTGGCTGGTGAAATAGACATCTTACTCGCCAACAGTGTTATGTTCGAGACCACCTAAAAAGAGACCGATCCAAGACCGGAGAAAATTGAGTCTGAATCAAGACCGATACCTGAAAAAATGCAAGTATAATTCAAGACCATGATTATAATTGTCAAATCACCACCATAATAAGAGAAATATCAGTATTTTTGTATTCATATTTCAGACCATATGGATTCTTTAGACATTCCGAATAGTGAAACAATGCATGCTGAGATAAAATAAAGACACTCTACAAATTATTACTAACCCAAACACAGTGGGCAACAATGGGCCTTCTACGCCTTCAGAGAAGGGCTAAGGATTTATAAAATAATGATTATAACAATGATAATTATATTATTTTCAATTATGTTCTGATTTAACCTTTCTAGGACACACGTTCCGCTGAAAAGGCAGCGCAGGAAATTCAAAAATATTTTTGGGAAATATGTTACTTTCACACATTAACAAGTCCAAAACAGCAAATGAAAGATAAACATCTTGTTAATCTACCCATCGTGTCCGATAAAAAAAAAAAAATGCTTTACAGTGAAAACACAACATATGATTACCACCAAGTTCAAAAACACACAGCCATTTCCCATCCAAAGATAGGAGTCACAAAAACAGAAATAGAGATAAAATGAATCACTAACCTTTGATGATCTTCATCAGATGACACTCAGGACATCATGTTACACAATACATGTATTTTTTTTCGATAATGTGCATATTTATATCCAAAAATCTTAGTTTACATTGGCGCCATGTTCAAAAATGCCTCCAAAATCTCCGGAGAAATTGTAGAGAGCCACATCAAATAACAAAAATACTCATAAACTTTGATGAAAGATACATGTTTTACATATAATTAAAGATACACTTGTTCTTAACTTCTAGTGCCTCCCAAACCCGGATCCGGGAGCACCCCCACCAGTAAAAAAGCTGACTAGCATAGCCTAGCATAGCGTCACAAGTAAATACTAGCATCTAAATATCATTAAATCACAAGTCCAAGACACCAGATGAAAGATACACTTCTTGTGAATCTAGCCACCATTTCTGATTTTTAAAATGTTTTACAGGGAAGACACAATATGTAAATCTATTAGCTAACCACGTTAGCAAAAGACACCATTTTTCTTGCTCCACCATATTTTCACTCCATCAGTAGCTATCACCAATTCGACCAAATAAAGATATAAATAGCCACTAACCAAGAAAAAACTTCATCAGATGACAGTCTGATAACATATTTATTGTATAGCATATGTTTTGTTAGAAAAATGTGCATATTTCAGGTATAAATCATAGTTTACAATTGCAGCCCCCATCACAACTCTCACTAAAATGACTAGAATAACTACAGAGACCATCATGTATTAGCTAATTACTCATCATAAAACATTTCTTAAAAAAACACAGCGTACAGCAATTGAAGACACAGATCTTGTGAATCAAGACAATATTTCAGATTTTCTAAGTGTTTTACAGCGAAAACACAATATATCGTTATATTAGCTTACCACAATAGCAAACCAGACAACAGCATTGATTCCAGCCAAACACAGCGATAACGTATTCACCACCAAAATAAAAAAATGTTTCACTAACCTTCTCAATTCTTCAGATGACAGTCCTGTAACATCATATTACACAATCCATATAGGTTTTGTTCGAAAATGTGCATATTTAGCAGCACAAATCGTGGTTATACAATGTGATCAGTGGCAACAGGTCATGCATTCTGGCCGGCGCCATCTTGGAAAGGCACCTAATCTAATCAATAAATAATCGTAAACTTGACAAAAAAATACAGGTTGGACATGAAATGAAAGATGCATTAGTTATTAATGCAACCGCTGAGTTAGATTTTTAAAATTAACGTTACTAGACATACAGTGTGCGTTACAGCCAGACTAGTGCCGCAATAATGGCGGACAAATCCGTTTACATTTTTCCACATAAATACGGAATAACATCATAAATAGCTCTTACTTTTGGACGAGCTTCCATCAGAATCTTGTGCAAGTGGTCCCTTGTCCAAAAGAATCGCTGCTTGGTTGTAAAACGTCGTCTTCAACTTCGGAATTAGCAGCTAAGAATAGCTATGTGGCCACAGCATGCCCAAATCCTCCAAACGCAATACTAAGGAAATTCCGAAAATAGCAATATACTCGCATAAACTGATATAACTCGGTTTAAAATAACTTCGTTATGATGTTTCTAACACCTATATCGAATTAAATTACAGACGGATATATCTAAGGTCGATAACTGAGCGTTTCAAAATGCCATTCTGAGGTCCTGCTTTGCGCCATGACGAACGTCGAAAAGAGGTCCCCTCGTTCCTTGGCCTTTTATAAACTCTGAGAGCTACGTAGACACTCCATTCCACTTCTCATTGGTTACTGACATCCAGGGGAAGGCGGGTGCAGTTCATGTCGACCCATAGGATACATACAGAGCTTTAAACTGATCTGAGAACAGAGCATCATTTTCAGACCTTCGCAGTTCCTGTCATGGATTTCGCTGCAGAAAGAGTTCTGGTTCACCCACAGACATAATTCAAACGGTTTTAGAAACTAGAGATTGTTTTCTATCCAATAGTAATAATAATATGCATATTGTACGAGCAAGAATTGAGTACGAGGCAGTTTAATTTGGAGACCAATTTTCACTAAGTCGAAACAGCACCCCCTATATTCGCAAGAAGTTAATGCAACCGCTGTCAGATTTCAAAAAAACTTTACGGAAAAAGCACACCATGCAATAATCTGAGACGGCGCTCAAATATAAATAACATTTCTCCGCCATGTTGGAGTCAACAGAAATACGAAACTACATCATAAATACTCCTTTACCTTTGATTATCTTCATCAGAATGCATTTCCAGGAATCCTAGTTCCACAATAAATTGTTGTTTTGTTCGATAATGTCAATTATTTATGTCCAAATGGCTACTTTTGCTAGCGCGTTTAGTACACATATCCAAACGCTCGTACAAGTCACGCATAACGTGACAAACGTCAAAAAGTTATATCACAGGTCGAATAAACTTGTCAAACTAAGTAGATAATCAATCTTCAGGATGTTGTTATCTTATATATCCAATAACGTTCCAACCGGAGCATTCCTTTGTGTCTGTAAAAGTTATGGAACGCAAGGCGATATCATGAGGAATGCATGTGACCAGGAACTGCCAATCTGCCAGACCACTGACTGAAACACCTCCCATCCGGTCCCACATCACACTAGAGGCTTCATTCAACGTTCTACTGACTGTTGACATCTAGTGGAAGGCGTAGGTAGTGCAAACAAATCTATATCTTCCTGGGATTTGAATAGGCGATGAGTAGAAAAAACACCAGCCTCAGAATTTCCACTTACTGTTTGGAAGTTTGCCTGCCATGTGAGTTCTGTTATACTCACAGACATCATTCAAACAGTTTTAGAAACTTCAGAGTGTTTTCTATCCAATAGTAATACTATGCATATATTATCATCTGGGACAGAGTAGGAGGCCATTCAATTTGGGCACGCTATTCATCCAAAGTGAAAATGCTGCCCCCTATCCCTAAAGTTAATCTCTCAGTTTTTTATTTTCTGTGGTGATAAATCTACCTAGTTTAGACAGTCATTGGCTATGCCATAATGGGCTAGATAATGGCATCTGCAATTCAGCTGTATTAGGGCAAAATTTGGTTGATTCCACTGTCACTCCGAATCACGTTTTGACTTAGTGGGACCGTTTTTACAAGAAATGTATTTTATTTATGTATTTATTAATTCCATTTTACTTTTAGATTTGTGTGTGTTGTGAATTGTTAGATACTACTGCACTGTTGGAGCTAGGAACACAAGCATTTCGCTACACCCCCAATAATATCTGCTAAATATGTGTATCTTTTTAAAAATGTTTTATTTCTTTCACCTTTATTTAACCAGGTAGGCTAGTTGAGAACAAGTTCTCATTTGCAACTGCGACCTGGCCAAGATAAAGCATAGCAATTAGACACATACAACAACAGAGTTAGACATGGAATAAACAAAACATACAGTAGAACAAAAAGTCTATATACAGTGAGTGCAAATGAGGTAAGTTGAGGCAATAAATAGGCCATGGTGGTGAAGTAATTACAATATAGCAATTAAACACTGGAATGGTAGATGTGCAGTAGATGAATGTGCAAGTAGAGATACTGGGGTGCAAAGGAACAAGATAAATAAATACAGTATGGGGATGAGGTAGGTAGATAGATGGGCTATGTACAGGTGCAGTGATCTGTGAGCTGCTCTGACAGCTGCTGCTTAAAGCTAGTGAGGGAGATATGAGTCCCCAGCTTCAGAGATTTTTGCTGTTCGTTCCAGTCATTGGCAGCAGAGAACTGGAAGGAAAGACGACCAAAGGAGGAATTGGCTTTGGGGATGACCAGTGAGATATACCTGCTGGAGCGCGTGCTACGAGTTGGTGACAAAACGGATGGCACTGTGATAGACTGCATCCAGTTTGTTGAGTAGAGTGTTGGAGGCTATTTTATAGATGACATCACCGAAGTCGAGGATCGGTAGGATGGTCAGTTTAACGAGGGTATGTTTGGCAGCATGAGTGAAGGATGCTTTGTTGCGATGTAGGAAGCCGATTCTAGATTTAATTTTGGATTGGAGATGCTTAATGTGAGTCTGGAAGGAGAGTTTACAGTCTAACCAGACACCCAGGTATTTGTAGTTGTCCACGTATTCTAAGTCAGGGCCATCCAGAGTAGTGATGCTGGACGGGCGAGCAGGTGCGGGCAGTGATCGGTTGAATAGCATGCATTTAGTTTTACTTGCGTTTTAAGAGCAGTTGGAGGCCATGGAAGGAGAGTTCTATGGCATTGAAGTTCATCTGGAGGTTAGTTAACAGTGTCCAAAGAGGGGCCAGAAGTATACAGAATGGTGTCGTCTGCTTAGAGGTAGATCAGAGAATCATCAGCAATAATGTATACAAAGAAGAGAGCCGGCCCAAGAATTGAACCCTGTGGCACACCCATAGAGACTGCCAGAGGTCCGGGCAACAGGCCCTCCGATTTGACACACTGAACTCTATCAGAGAAGTAGTTGGTAAACCAGGCGAGGCAATCATTTGAGAAACCAAGGCTGTCGAGTCTGCCAATAAGAATGTGGGGATTGACAGTCGAAAGCCTTGGCCAGGTCGATGAATACGGCTGCACAGTAATGTCTCTTATCGGTGGCGGTTATGATGTCGTTTAGGACCTTGAGCGTAGCTGAGGTGCACCCATGACCAGCTCTGAAACCAGATTGCATAGCGGAGAAGATACGGTGGGATTCGAAATGGTCGGTAATCTGTTTTGTTAACTTGGCTTTCGAAGATCTTAGAAAGACAGGGTAGGATAGATATACGTCTGTAGCAGTTTGGGTCTAGAGTGTCACCCCCTTTGAAGAGGGGGATGACCGCGGCAGCTTTCCAATCTTTGGGAATCTCAGACGATACGAAAGAGGTTGAACAGGCTAGTAATAGGGGTTGCAACAATTTCGGCAGATCATTTTAGAAAGAGAGGGTCCAGATTGTCTAGTATCTGACCAAAATACATTTATTTGATGTACAGTACCAGTCCAAAGTTTGGACACCTACTCATTCCAGGTTTTTTTTTTCTTTCTTTTTTTCTACAATTTTCTAATAATAGTGAAGACATCAAAACCATGAAATAACACATTAAATCATGTAGTAACCAAAAAAGTATTATACTAATGAAAATATAATTTATATTTGAGATTCTTCAAAGAACAGCTCAATTTAAGACATGAAGGTCAGTTAATCTGGAACATTTCAAGAACTTGTCTTCAAGAGCGCTTGGCTTTTGCAACTGCAATGATGAAACTGTCTCTCATGGGGACCGCCACAGGAAAGGAAGACCCAGAGTTACCTCTGCTAAAGAGGATACGTTCAGAAAATGCAGCCCAAATAAGTGCTTCAGAGTTCAAGTAACACACATCTCAACATCAACTGTTCAGAGGTGACTCTGTGAATCAGGCCTTCATGGTTGAATTGCTGCAAAGAAACCACTACTAAAGGACACCAATAAGAAGAGACAGAGACTTGCTTTGGCCAAAAAACATGAGCAATGAACATTAGACCGGTGGAAATCTGTCCTTTGGTCTGATGAGTCCTAATTCGAGATTTTTGGTTCCTAACGCAATGTGTCTTTGTGAGACGCAGAGTAGGTTAACGGATGATCTCCACATGTGTGGTTCCCACCGTGAAGCATGGAGGATGAGGTGTGATGGTGTTTTGATGGTGACACTGTCAGTGATTTATTTTGAATTCAAGGCACACTCAACCAGCATGGCTACCACAGCATTCTGCAGCGATACGCCATCTGTGGTGGTTAATTTCTTTACTATCAATTGAGGAGAGATAAACGTATCACACAAGTCAGAGTTATACTTAAACCAAATCTTTATTCACTTATTAATAAGGGAGCAGGTCAATACAACAAACACACATAAAGTTCATCGATTAAGTGCTCTACAATAATGATGGCTGGTCAACAAATCACCCTCAGATGATTCGTTGAGAGCCCCGAGACAAAGGTACATTTATAGCCAAGAGACACCCCCTTCAGTCTACATGACAAACAACAGATGTATGGAATGGGTTACAAGGTTAAGATTTGTATGAAAGATACTTTATAATTCACAGCAGACAGTATCATTGTGTAGAGACCAAGGTCTGGCCCTTGGAGTCATCTCTCCCTGGTACCTTACAGAACATTAACTCATGCTATGGAATGCAGTCTCTTTAGGTTTTATCACCCAAAAAACATCATAAATCTCCTTAGTGTTAAATCTCCCATCGGCCCACTTTCAGTTCACACAGACACAATAGTTATAAGAACCCTCTATTCTGTTGCATAAAACAAACATTTGATGCAATAAAAGTATTATAACATTCTCTCACACATCCCATCTGGTTTGCGTTTATCGGTACTATAATTTGTTTTTCAACAGGACAATAACCCAACACACCAAGCTGTGTAAGGGCTATTTGACCAAGAAGGAGATCGATGGAGTGCTGCATCAGATGACGCTACCTCAACACAATTGAGATGGTTTGGGATGAGTTGGACCGCAGAGTGAAGGAAAAACAGCCAACAAGTGCTCAGTATATGTGGGAACTCATTTAAGGTTGTTGGAAAAGCATTCCAGGTGAAGCTGGTTGAGAATGCCAAAAGTGTGCAAAGCTGTCATCAAGGCAAAGGGTGGCTACATTGAAGAATCTCAAATAAAAAATGTATTTAGATTTGTTTGACACTTTTTTGGTTACTACAAAATTCCTTGTCTTATTTCATGATTGGATGTCTTCACTATTATTTCACAATGTAGAAAATAGTAAAAATAAAGAATAACCCTTGAATGAGTATGTGTGTCCAAACTTTTGACTCGTACTGTATGTATATACTTATACAGTGCATTCTTCATTATTCAGACCCTGACTTTTTCCACATTTGTGTTACGTTATAGCCTTAATCTAAAATGGATTAAATCAAAATCCTCGTTTAATTTACACAAAAAACATGACAAAGCGAAAAAAGTTTTTGGGGACATTTTTGCAAATGTACACTACCGTTCAAAAGTTTCGGGTCACTTAGAAATGTCCTTGTTTTGAAAGAAAGGCACATTTTTGTCCATTAAAATAACATCAAATTGATCAGAAATACAGTGTAGACATTGTTAATGTTGTAAATTACTATTGTAGCTGGAAACGGCAGATTTTTTTTTTAATGCAATATCTATATAGGACAGAGGCCCATTATCAGCAACCATCACTCCAAAAAAACAAGAACAATGGCACGTTGTGTTAGATAATCCAAGTTAAGCATTTTAAATGATCATTAGAAAACCCTTTTTTGAAATTATGTTAGCACAGCTGAAAACTGTTGTACTGATTAAAGAAGCAATAAAACTGGCCTTCTTTAGACTAGTTGAATATCTGGGTTCGATTACAGGCTCAACATTTTCAGAAACAAAGAACTTTGTTCTGTTCTGTTCTGAGAAATGAAGGCTATTTCATGCGAGAAACTGTCAAGAAACTGAAGATCTCGTACAACGCTGTACTACTCCCCTCACAGAACAGCGCAAACTGGCTTGTACTGTGTGTGTATGCATGTGTCTGTATCTGTGTGTGTTGCTTCACAGTCCCCGTTGTTCCATAAGGTGTTTTTTTAATACGTTTTTTAAAATGTAATTACACTGCTTGCATGAGTTACTTGATGTGGAATAGAGTTCCATGTAGTCATGGCTCTATTTAGTACTGTGCTATTTAGTACTATTTAGTCTGTTCTGAACTTGGGGACTGTGAAGAGACCTCTTGTGGCATGTCTTGTGGGGTATACATGGGTGTCCGAGCTGTGTGCCAGTAGTTTAGACAGACATTCAACATGTCAACCTCTCATAAATACAAGCAGTGATGAAGTCAATCTCTCCTCCACTTTGAGCTAGGAGAGATTGACATGCATATTATTAATATTAGCTCTCTGTGTACATCCAAGGGCCAGCTGTGCTGCCCTGTTCTGAACCAATTGCAAAAGTCCTTTTTTGTGGCAACTGACCACACGACTGATCAGCTTAAGGGTTTATTTCCAACCTATAGGGTATAAGATGTTGGACATCGTTTTAAAGGTGAGTCTGACATATAACCCCTAACTTGGGTTCAGTTTTCACCAATGAGAACCAAGAGGGGCCTAGCTTGGTCCTTTACGACTAGGAAAGGCCTCTATTCTAGGCCGTAGAAAGTCCTACATCCATCTCATCAGAACAGAATAGATTAACAGTGATTAATATTACTGGTTTGCATCCTTAAAAAGGATCGTTGTGTTTGGCTGCATAACACATTATTTGTCTACCCATATGATGTGGATATTTGTCATTTGTCTTATATATAAGCTTCAGTAACAAAAGAATGCCATGGTTGAAATAACACATTCTACACCTTTTAAAGTACCTTAAAAGTGTTAACTTATGTAAATTAGACAGTCACAGAGGATTTTTTTCAGAATCACTGGTCAGGGCATAGTACTTTCCATTCATCTTCAGGCAACTTTGATGTAACGCTTGATCACACATGTAGTGACTACTTCCATTCGTCACGCCCATTGGTGCTTATCCATTGTTCACTGGCTATATCAATGTAATTACAGACAACACAATGTTGAAAAACAGAATGTTTCCCACCACTAGATCACATAACTAGACATGAGCTGATCCCAACACTGCCACTAATGTAGCAGAAGAAAGTGAATGCTGCAACAAGCACCAGGGCTCATACGTGGCAAAGTAAGCTCTAACACCATTGCCATGAAAGCCTAGTAGGCCTCTGGGCAGAGGCAGTAGGCCTACAATGCTGTTTCAATAGCTTAAATATATAACATGATTGACACAACCTTAGTAATCATCATTAAACAGCCTTGGAAGTGCCATAATTGTAAGCCAACGTAATTCATTTTTTATATTAACTGCATTGATATGGCTTAATAGATAATAATCCAGACTCTGTATAGTTGCATATACCATGCAGTTGCACCAGGGGAATTTAAACAAAATAGATTGTTTCGCCCATTTATTGATTAATCAATTTCCCATTCCCCAATCAAATACCTTCATTGATACCACATAATAAAACTGACAAATACAGCTTTTTACTCCAATCTGGCAACCCTCATAAAATCCGACATAGCACCAGTATCACAAATTATTAAGCAAAAACAAGCATAGAAAACAGCAGTGGCATTAAAAAATACAATAAAACGTAAGGCTACTATTGTATTATAAGTATTTCGGTGACAACGTGGTTGATTATTCTGAATTTTTTATAGAGATAATTGTGGGACACAAAAAGACTGTATAACACCATTTCCCAAAATGCTCCAATAACTTTCAAAAGATTGTTCCGAAGTTGTATTTTGCTATGAATGAAGTCGCACAAGTGTGTCTTTCCGTAAGAAGGAAGTCGCACAAAAATGTATGTATTTTCCTAATTAAGCCACACAAAAACACACAATCTGCTGAAATATATATTTTTTACATATTTGCACGAATTGAGTGTGAGAGTGTGTTGCCAATGTAGACGTCTGATTGACCATGCAGCGCCTATAACAGGGAGCTTTCCCAGTGCAGAACTCAAGGCCTGATTAATAATGCACACTCTTACTGTAGCAAGCAAGCGGAGACTGATCTGTCTGGTGTGATGATTTAATCTGGCCTGAAAACCCTTACTCAGAAAGGAAAATTAAGTACACTAAAGGAAATTAGTAAATGCGACCCTTTTCAAGACCATTTCAATCTGGTTAGCCAGTTCAAAAAGAAGCCAGACCTCTTTAGTATGTCTGTGAATGCTATTCTCATCAGAACCTAGAGTGGAATCAACAACCCATACTCCCATACACCCATCTTCCATTCCTATACAGTAGTAAAACCATAAAAACTCATTAGTGATGTACTGTTGGATGGACATAGAGAAGAGTGAAGGTATCAGAGTTCCACATGTAGTCTTTTCCGTCATGACACGGGTGGCTTGACGTTGTCGTAAACGTGTGTTGAGTGAGTATTTGGAGCCTGTGGAATGTGTCATGGCACGAGGCAGCTGGGCTTTTTTATCTCTGACCTCGTTAACACTCCTCAGCCTGGCCCCCTCTGTGACTGTCACTCCATAAAAGTCCACTGAAATCAGCAGAAAGACTTTGATGATCGTAATGAGGATCAGAGAGAGAGAGTATAATTGAACATATTGATTGGCCAACATCTGAGAGCCCAGCTTATGACCTCTGAAATTGAAACTGGTTAATTTTTACCAACGTTTACTAAATTTTGGGAAAATATCACAACAACCCAAATATAATTGGAGTGTGGAGGCACTATAATAGAACTGGGGTGTCAACCATGGCCTAAATCAACATTGAAACTGTGTCGAAATGATAATGGACCTACATTTATATAATCTCTTCACAGGCTCGCAAACAATGATTAATGAAAGCTAGACAGGCTGTTAAAAAAATTCCCCCCAAAATGCATAGAGGACAATTGTTTGCAGATTTTGACGGCGAAGCAATACTGTATATCCAATTTTCAGTGCAGCCCTTGATGAACACTGAATGTGGACCCTGTGCAAAATGAGTTTGACAGCCCTGGTCTAGAAGTTTTGGACACAAAAAACTAATGACTGAGAAATGCTTGATGGGTCAGACTGTCTGCACTTCTAACCCTCACAACAGGTGTATACTAACAGTGAAATGCTTACTTACGGGTTGTTTCCAACAATGCAAATATATGATTCAAATTGCATGGTTAAGGTCTGTAGGGCTTTCAGTATGGTTGTACATCACAGCAACAACAAAAAAGTAACAATTAGAGCCTAAACTTTATGTATAAAATATTAAAAAGCGTTACATTTGGTGAGAGTCAAATTGGTGCATGGCAAGGGTGTAAATAAATATGACTCAGACTTAAGGATCGTGTACTGGTAAAGGAATACAATGGAAGAGGTGTGGTTTCGAGTTCAGGATAGACAAATCTGTTGAGCAGCCCCTTTTTTAAAGCTGACATTAACTAGCTTTGTCTGATGGTTCAGGACCTCATTGGATCTTCAAATAGAAGCCCTCTACTTGGACTCAATCATCAGGTGTGGTATTGAAACTGTTTTATGGCAGGACAAAGTATGAGAACTAAAAAAGGCATCCAAAAGTTGCATATGATGGAGCTGCTGAAACACTTCTTCAGATAGTCCCTCATTTGTCGCCAGAAGGGAATGGTCATAAATAAACGAAATGCTTCCCAGACTAAATCAATTACTTCCATCACTGAATAGAAAATGAATAAAAGTGAGTCTGTGCTCTTATTCAATTTGTGTCTCCCTAGGGGACAGTGTTTGCATTTGTCCTTTTCCCAAACAATGATGTTCTTTCTATTGAGTTTTTGGTTGAAGAGTGCATTTAAATCAAATACTAATTTGCCTTTGTAGTACAACAGATGAAATAAACCTTAATTGTTTTTTCTGGTTAACATTGCACATCTCTTCTGCCAAATGAACTGGGTGGCTTGTCATGTTTCAGGTAGACCCAGATGCAGACAACGAAGTAACAACAGTTTATTAATCCAACAGGGGCAGGCAAAAGACAGGTCAAGGGCAAGCAGGGGACAGTAATCCAGATAGGTGGGGCAAAGGTACAGCACAGGCTATGGTGAATATCGCCGTCCTAAGAAGGAGCTAGAAGCAGCAAAGGCGGAACGGCGAAGATACGAGGAGTTGGCACGACGAAGTATGCACGAGAGGCAGCCCCCAATTTTTGGGGGGGGGGGAACACAGGGAGATTGGCGGAGTCAGGTTATAGACCGGAGCCAACTCCCCGTGCTTACCGCGGGGAGCGAGTGACCGGGCAGGCACCGTGTTATGCGGTAAAGCGCACGGTGTCTCCAGTGCGCGTGCACAGCCCGGTGCGCTCGTAGCCAGCTCTCTGTAAGTGCCACGCTAGAGTGGGCATCCAGCCAGGGCAGATTGTGCCAGCTCAGCGCTCTTGGTCTCCGGTGCGCCGTTTCGGCCCAGGGTATCCTGCGACGGCTCTGCGCACTGTGTCTCCGGTGCGCTGTGACAGCTCAGTGTGTCCTGTGCCTGCGCTCCACACGTGCCGGGCTAAAGTGGGCATTCAGCCATGAGGAGCGGTGCAAGTTCTAAGCACCAGATCTCCAGTGCTCCCCGACAGCCCGGTTCGACCTGTGCCTGCGCTCTGGAAGTGCCGTGCTAAAGTGGGCATTCAGCCTGGAAGAGTGGTGCTAAGGATAAGCACCAGATCTCCAGTGCTCCCCCACAGCCCGGTTCATCCTGTGCCTGCTCCACGGCTCAATCCGGAGCCTGCAGCAACGGTCTCCAGTCCGGAGCCTCCAGCGACGGTCCCCAGTCCGGGGCCTGCAACGAGGGTCCCCAGTCCGGGGCCTGCAGAGAGGGTCCCCAGTCCGGGGTTGGCGACGAGGGTCCCCGCACCAGAGGCACCACCAAAGTGGGGGGAGCCAGAGGTGGAGCGGGGTCTGCGTCCCGCACCAGGATAGATGCCCACTCGGACCCTCCCCTATAGTGTCAGGTTTGCCACCTTTGGGGGGGGGGGGGGGGGGTGGTACTGTCACGCCCTGACCGTAGAGATCTTTTTATTCTCTATGTTTGGTTGGTCAGGGTGTGACTCGGGTGGGAAACTCCATGTTCTTTATTTCTATGTTTTGGCTGGGTATGGTTCTCAATCGGGGACAGTTGTCTATCGTTGTCTCTGATTGGGAATCATACTTAGGCAGCCTGTTTTGCCACCTTAGTTTTGTGGGATGTTGTTTTTTGTTAGCTCTGTGAAGCCTACAGAACGTGATGTTCATTATTCTTTTGTTATTTTGTTTGGTGTTCTGAGTAAATAAAGAATCATGAACACGTACCACGCTGCACCTTGGTCCACTTCTTCCGACGAGCGTTACACTGGGTCATAAATCTAATTAGGAATCAGAGTGTGCAAATGGATTTCAGCCAGTCCATTCCTGTACTACATCTGAGCTAAAATATCAGGCAGAGTTTATCACCTCCAGTCTAAGAGACACCTGCTGAACATTTTAAGGGAGAGATATTTTGTCTCGTTAATTATTGAAGTTATTCATGGCATAATAAAGAGGAACTCGACCTCACTGACATCTAAAAAGGTTGTGATTAATTTTTAACAGTGTTCTTGTGTTCTGATCCAACATCTTCACTGTTTCCCTCTTTTGACACACCCATCTTATTCTAAATAAGCTACTTACTGAAAGAAAAGGGTTCGTGGACTATGGATTCAAATATGTCTCCAATATATAACATGGTCCCTCTAGAAATGTTGGTCAGTCACACTATGAAAGTTAAGCTGTAAATTACAGATGGTCTGTCTTTCCACAGGCCTTTATACCCCCTTCTCAGTAGATTGATGCTTTGTGTTCTATTATCTGTGCTGCAGTGACAGATTATAGAATGTATGATTTCCCTGACACACATTGGGATCAGAAAAGTAAATATAGTGTAGAATGCTATACAAATATGCCCTTTCTAATCAAACAGAGGTGTCAGATCACTGCTCTGCCAAGCTTTCAGAGTTTGAGAGTGTATATTTAAAGGTTCTGCTCAACGGAAAGCCTGTCAGAGTTTAAAGGAGGGTGCTGATATTTGGTGTCATCTGTTTTGAGATCAATGAAACGTACCACAGACCGGGAGGGGAAAATGTCAGATCTAACAGTTCATAGTGTTTCATTAGCTCCACTGCCCTCTGTGGATAAAGAGACTGCCCATAGGTCTGATTCAGAGCTAAGGAGAGAGCCCTCCTTTCACCGCTTACTCTCTCCCAGCATTTCTTTTTCACTATCCCTCTTATCCAGGCTGAATCACATCCGGCCGTGATTGGGAGTCCCATAGGGCGGCGCACAATTGGCCCAGCATCGTCCGGGTTTGGATAGGGTAGGCCGTCATTGTAAATAAGAATTTGTTCTTAACTGGCTGCATAGTTAAATAAACGTTAAAAAAAATAAAAAGATGACTATGTACAAATCTTCGGACCCTGTATCTCACACTCTCACTTTTTCTTCTCCTTTTCCTCCCCATCTCTTTCCCACCCTCCCCCTTTCATTGAGTGATGGTTAGTAGATTATCATCTGGACAGGGTCCCCAGTCTATCAGGGCCATACCTCCTTATCTGAACTCCCCATTGCCCCAGTGGGCAGATTGTGTTAATCCTGGTGGGATACTTGGTATATGTGCTCTGGGGGTAGAGAGGGACCATGGAAAAGCAACTGGGGCTGTGGTGTTTTGTGTTCGAGAACCTTCTGCTGAATTAACATTTTTTCTGGGTGAGCTGGAAGCCTTGGCATCATTCGGTAAATTGGATTAAGTCCAAGTTACGAAGGCGAGCTGATCTCCAGGGAGTTTTCCCCCAGCATGAATATTGATGAACCGGTTTTCATAATGAGGACAGAATACCTCAACCTCAGTCTACCGCTGAAACCCAGTTAACAGCAGGGGCTCCCCACCAATAGTCAGAACCCACAGGTCACTGTGCTCTAATTCACCATCCAAACATACCATTACCCCCAAAAAGAGAAGGGAGGGGAAGGGAAATGAAATGTTTGTATTTGCTCAACACAGTATGCAGACTGTCCTCTATTACACAATCACAAGTAGTCCCATCATTGCAAGTGGGTATTCTAATGCATTTTGGCAGCTAGATGTGATCGGGACCAAATGTGGCATCTTCCCAGATGAGCATCGGAAACTCTGGCCCCTATTCAGCATTAACAGAGGCCTGCCTGACAAGCTTGGTGAATCAGACTCAAGGTCAGGTCTTAAACTCTCAGCAGAAATTATAAAAGCTGTTCAATGTGGCCTTGACAGGTTAAGGAAACACCCTCAGAAATCCTTGGGTTACAGTTCCGGAGGCTTTAACAAGATGGAACCATCACAACCATCTTAATTAGAGACATTGAAACCCACAACACCTTCTCTGCCTGCAGCTGAGCCTGTCAATTTAATAGTAATTATGCATCAAACGAGATTCATTATCATCACTTATCATGTCAGAGCATTCTGATTCCAGTCACAACTTGAGAGGAAACTACTCAGTAATTTCTGATCCAGCACACCACCCTCAGCCCTGCCCTGAATCTTATACAGTCACCAATTAAGAGGGTGTGGTAGCCCTGAACTTCATTAATGCTATTTCCTTCCTTTAATGTCTGTGTTCATTCTGTCAAAGGCCACAGAGAGGACAAGGTTCTCAAGCTCCAATTAGTCAGCACAGAGAGAGACGTACTGTCTTTGAGACACATAGACAGAGGCCATTTGGAGATGAAGTTGATCTCAGAGTAGCGGTGCCGAGGGAAGATAAACTACCACACAGACAGAGGAGTCAAGAAGCCTCATGCTGCTACAGGCTGATAGAATGATGGAGAGAGGACAGAAAGAAGAGCAAAAGAGGGATAGAGGATGGGAGTGGGAAATAGAGAGCAGACACCAGACTAGACTGCTGCAGGCTGAGACGCCAAAGACAGTGTAGAGAACAGAGAGGGAAAGAAAAAGTTAACTTCTTATGGCTGAAGGGGCAGTATTGAGTAGCTTGGATGAAAGGTGCCCATTGTAAACAGCCAGCTCC
Organism: Salvelinus namaycush; assembly: GCF_016432855.1. NCBI lineage: Eukaryota > Metazoa > Chordata > Actinopteri > Salmoniformes > Salmonidae > Salvelinus > Salvelinus namaycush. Next base: position 152,882 of record NW_024061420.1, read on the forward strand.
TCAGTCTCAGTTGCTAATATATGCATATTATTATTCATATTGGATGGAAAACACTCTAAAGTTTCTAAAACTGTTTGAATTAAGTCTGTGAGATTAACAGAACTCATATGGCAGGCAAAAACCTGAGAAGTTCCACTTCCTGTTTGTATTGTTTCTAGGGGTGCCATATTTTCAACCAAGGGCTGATTCAAAATACAGAGACTTGTGAATGGGTTTGCACTTCCTACGGCTTCCACTAGATGTCAGCAATCAACAGAACTAAGTCTGATGACTCTAATGTGAAGGGGGGTCGAATGAGACAGAATTTAGTATGAGGTCCCATGAGGTGACCATGCATTCAACACGCGCGTTCACGTGAGAGGCAGCTCAAATCAAATCAAATCAAATTATTTGTCACATACACATGGTTAGCAGATGTTAATGCGAGTGTAGCGAAATGCTTGTGCTTCTAGTTCCGACAATGCAGTAATAACCAACAAGTAATCTAACCTAACAATTCCACAACTACTACCTTATACACACAAGTGTAAAGGGATAAAGAATATGTACATAAAGATATATGAATGAGTGATGGTACAGAACGGCATAGGCAAGATGCAGTAGATGGTATAGAGTACAGTATATACATATGAGATGAGTAATGTAGGGTATGTAAACATAAAGTGGCATAGTTTAAAGTGGCTAGTGATACATGTATTACATAAAGATGGCAAGATGCAGTAGATGATATAGAGTACAGTATATACATATACATATGAGATGAGTAATGTAGGGTATGTAAACATTATATTAAGTGGCATTGTTTAAAGTGGCTAGTGGTACATTTTTACATAATTTCCATCAATTCCCATTATTAAAGTGGCTGGAGTTGAGTCAGTATGTTGGCAGCGGCCACTAAATGTTAGTGGTGGCTGTTTAACAGTCTGATGGCCTTGAGATAGAAGCTGTTTTTCAGTCTCTCGGTCCCTGCTTTGATGCACCTGTACTGACCTCGCCTTCTGGATGATAGCGGGGTGAACAGGCAGTGGCTTGGGTGGTTGTTGTCCTTGATGATCTTTATGGCCTTCCTGTGACATCGGGTGGTGTAGGTGTCCTGGAGGGCGGGTAGTTTGCCCCCGGTGATGCGTTGTGCAGACCTCACTACCCTCTGGAGAGCCTTACGGTTGTGGGCGGAGCAGTTGCCGTACCAGGCGGTGATACAGCCCGACAGGATGCTCTCGATTGTGCATCTGTAGAAGTTTGTGAGTGCTTTTGGTGACAAGCCGAATTTCTTCAGCCTCCTGAGGTTGAAGAGGCGCTGCTGCGCCTTCTTCACAATGCTGTCTGTGTGGGTGGACCAATTCAGTTTGTCCGTGATGTGTACACCGAGGAACTTAAAACTTTCCACCTTCTCCACTACTGTCCCGTCGATGTGGATAAGGGGGGTGCTCCCTCTGCTGTTTCCTGAAGTCCACAATCATCTCCTTTGTTTTGTTGACTTTGAGTGTGAGGTTATTTTCCTGACACCACACTCCGAGGGCCCTCACCTCCTCCCTGTAGGCCGTCTCGTCGTTGTTGGTAATCAAGCCTACCACTGTAGTGTCGTCCGCAAACTTGATGATTGAGTTGGAGGCGTGCATGGCCACGCAGTCGTGGGTGAACAGGGAGTACAGGAGAGGGCTGAGAACGCACCCTTGTGGGGCCCCGGTGTTGAGGATCAGCGGGGTGGAGATGTTGTTACCTACCCTCAGCATCTGGGGGCGGCCCGTCAGGAAGTCCAGGACCCAGTTGCACAGGGCGGGGTCGAGACCCAGGGTCTCGAGCTTGATGACGAGTTTGGAGGGTACTATGGTGTTAAATGCTGAGCTGTAGTCGATGAACAGCATTCTCACATAGGTTTTCCTCTTGTCCAGATGGGTTAGGGCAGTGTGCAGTGTGGTTGCGATTGCGTCGTCTGTGGACCTATTGGGTCGGTAAGCAAATTGGAGTGGGTCTAGGGTGTCAGAGCTGTGTTCCATCTCTCAATTGAATCTGTTTGGCAGATTTTTTTTAATGTAACGTACTATTTACTTTAAGCCATTGCTTTTTACTTCAATGCATGTTAGATTTATGTGATTCTTAATGTCATTGCTTTTTTTTTTTTTTTTTTTTATAGTTCTCCGGTTGGAACGTTATTCAAGATGTATGTTAACTACATTCTAAAGATTGAATCAGTACATCGTTTGCCATGTCTCTACTGACTGTAACGGAATGTTTGGACATTTCGCCACGTTATAGTGGTCGCGTTTTGAGACTTTGGTTAGGGTTTTGGTAAACAATTCGAAAGTAGCTAATTTGACATAAATAACAGACATGAACGAACAAATCAAGCATTTATTGTGGGACCTGGGATTCATAGGACTACATTCTGATGAATTCCTCAAAGGTAAGGAAACATTTATCATGTATTTTCTGGTTTCTGTTGAGTCCAACATGGTGGCTAATTTGGCTAATCACCTGAGCTCCGTCTCAGATTATTGCATGGTTTATATTTCCGTAAAGTTTTTTTGAAATCTGACACAGCGGTTGCATTAAGGAGAGGTATATCTATAATTCCATGTGTATATATGTATTATCATCTATATTTATGATGAGTATTTCTGTTGAAACGATGTGGCTATGCAAAGTCACTTGATGTTTTTGCAACTAGTGAATCTAGTCGCCTCAATGTAAACTCAGATTTTTTTATATAAATATGAATTTAATCAAACAAAACATGCATGTATTGTGTAACATGAAGTCCTATGAGTGTCATCTGATGAAAATAATCGAAGGTTAGTGATTCATTTTATCTATAAGCTATATTTAGCTGGAAAAAATGGCTATGCTCATTGTGGTTTTGTGGTGACCTAACATAATTGTTTGTAGTGCTTTCGCTGAAAAGCCTATTTGAAATCGGACACTTTGGTGGGATTAACAACAAGATTACCTTTAAAATGATATAAGACACATGAATGTCTGAGGAATTTTAATTATGAGATTTCTGTTTTTTGAATTTGGCGCCCTGCACTTGGACTGGCTGTTGTCATATCGGTCCCGTGAACGGGACTGCAGCCATAAGAAGTTAAAAGCGAAAACCACCAGAGGCCAAAGATACAGAGCCTTTCGAGGCCAGAGAAAGCCATAGAGAAGATGGGAGAGGCCAGAGAGAGAGAGAGAGACAGAGAGAGAGAGAGGCCAGACAATACATTCATTATCACCTCACCAACCTGAGAACCACAATAAGTGACCGTAATAGAAGTGGACACACTCATCTGCCAAAGCCCAGCGAGAGACGAGATGCATTCATTCCCTTTCCACCATACACTGCCTCTATCCCTCACTTTCTCTCTCTCCGTCACCCTCTCCTGAGCCCACGCCTCTGAATCTCTGAAACGAAAGCCCATGATTGCGTGTCAACTACCTCAGCTTCGGCAAAATGTTGGAACACTTGAATGTAAGGTCAGATGTCAAAGACATTGTAATATTACATTGTCACTACTCACTTTTGTAAACCTGTAGGTGAAGTAATAATATTAATATACACTTCAGATCCCACATTTGTGCTTAAAATCTTTGTCTCTTGATTGTTTTTTCTAAACAAGACATTGAAACCCACAACACCTTCTCTGCCTGCAGCTGAGCATGTCAATTTAATAGTAATTATGCATCACACGAGATTCATTATCATCACTTATCATCATGTCAGAGCATTCTGATTCCAGTCACAACTTGAGAGGAAACTACTCTATTTCCCACTCCCATCCTCTATCCCTCTTTTGCTCTTCTTTCTGTCCTCTCTCCATCATTCTATCAGCCTGTAGCAGCATGAGACTTCTTGCCTCCTCTGTCTGTGTGGTAGTTTATCTTCCCTCGGCACCGCTACTCTGAGATCAACTTCATCTCTAAATGGCCTCTGTCTATGTGTCTCAAAGACGGCACATCTCTCTCTGTGCTGACTAATTGGAGCTTGAGAACCTTGTCCTCTCTGTGGCCTTTGACAGAATGACCACAGACATTAAAGGAAGGAAATAGTATTAATGAAGTTCAGGGCTACCACACCCTCTTAATTGGTGACTGTATAAGATTCAGGGCAGGGCTGAGGGTGGTGTGCTGGATCAGAAATTACTGAGTAGTTTCCTCTCAAGTTGTGACTGGAATCAGAATTCTCTGACATGATGATAAGTGATGATAATGAATCTCGTGTGATGCATAATTACTATTCAATTGACAGGCTCAGCTGCAGGCAGAGAAGGTGTTGTGGGTTTCAATGTCTCTAATTGTTTTTTCTAAAACAATAGAGCTCTGTTTCACATATTTGCATATTGCCTTTGCCAGAGGAAATGAGCCTTCACTTTGCAGTGAGGTTTGTGTCATGGAGTAGAGGTGTCTGCATGTCTCTGCTGTCCCTGTCTTAGTGCTGTCTGAGTCATCTCTATCCCTGTAAGCTTGGATGAGCTGAACGCTGCTCGAATCATAAACCGTGACTGACAATACAAATAAAAAGAGCACCGCAGGATCCATCGCCTCTGCACACAATCATACGAAATGAAACATGGAAAACATGGTGTCATGCCAGTGTAATAGAAAGCTTTGCTCCAGGAGGGTTTGGTCAGAACAGAGGAGGCTCTACTGGATAGAAGGAAACACCTCCTCTAGGGGACAAAGACAGCCTTATCAGGTGTGAAGCAGAAATCCTGACATGAAATCCCCTTTTGTGCCGTGAAATCTGGACATTCCACCTGAAAACTTCTCCGGGGCTGCGGTATGTACCCCTCCCGACCCTCTTTCCACCTGAAAACTTGTGCACAGACACACACACACAAAACAAACAAACAAACAGCTTTTACCTGCTGCTCTGCCTGATCTGTAGTCCTTGTAAATTATGGAGTTTTGGTGGCGCTGCCTCTGATCTCAGCCCCACTGGTCTCTCATCGAGTCTCCTGTGAAGAAACAACAGCATCAACAACAATGGCCTCATGATTCTCTGTTCATTCTCTTTAGAAATATGCTGTTCAAGAGAGCACCGCTATGCAATACTGGGATATCAACTCACCAATTCTATGGCTGGTTTAATCTCAGTGCAAGAGGTGTCACTGCAGTACCTGGTTTGTATCCAGGCTGCACCACATCCGGCCGTGATTGGGAGTCCCATAGGGCGGCGCACAATTAGCCCAGGGTCGTGCGGGTTTGGCCGGGTTAGGCCATCATTGTAAATAAGAATTTCTTAACAATTTGCCTACACCAAATGCACTGGGTAATGAGGGCCACAATAAAAGTACTTTGTCTTGAGTAGAGAAAGGAAACTAAAGGACGATGTAATTATGCTTCTCTGAGAGGCATGGCCCTCCTGCATTGTGGAGGAGATGCTCATCTGAGTCCGAAAGAGCTTTGTGGATCAGGAGGGTCCCAATTGACTGTATCATTTACACTCAGACTTGGGGAATAACATGGAGGAAATGACAACACACAGATATCGAAGCACAGAGTATACTCACTGTGATGTATTATATTAAATTGAAAGAGGCCCTGAGGGTGCTGTGATGACCAGAGTAATTGGCTTTCTCCTGCTATGATAATCTGCATCAGTCAGGCCAAAATGCCAACACACTCAGGCCACTGTAAAGGTCAGAGAGAGCCACAAAGCTCCCTCCTCCTCTCGATTGCTCCTGAACTCTCCATGAAGACACAAAAACAAAGGCTTTGGGGGAATTTCTCTTGCCTGTTCCCCTCATTTTTCTGTGTATGTCTGACTTTGTATTGAATGCTTGTGCATACCCTTGGCTTGAATCTAATGTAGTGCAAATGACAGTCATGGAAATTGGACCCAAGACGTCTTAACGAGTATTGTGACCATGTATTGTGATGGACTTTTGACCTATATGTGACCTTGACAGCTAGTTACCAGACTGCGAAAGATTGTTTTTTCTTGTCCTGCTACTTGAAACATCAGGCATTTTGTTTCCTTCGGGATGATACCACACACAGAGGTGTGTGAAACCCAATCATCTGTCAATTCACTTCTGACCTGCTCCCTCTACCCCTCCTCTAATTCCATCCCTCCTTTTATCTCGTGCTCCCTCCACTCCTCTTCCCACTCCCCTCTGCATCACTCCTCCCACCCTTTCCCTCCCTCCATCTCTTTGACCAGCTCTTTCGATCCCCTCTCTCATCCCTCTTACCTGCTTATTCCACTCCATCCCTCCCTCCCTCCATTCCTCTCACCTGCTCCCTCCATCCCCCTTCCCACTCCTTCCTTTCATCACTCTTCCCACCCCGTAGCTTCAGAGATCTGCTCATCCACTACCTTTGACCACAGATACCCAGAGTGACAGCTGGCGACATGGGGATCTTTGATTTGTAACCATCCTCTATTCGTCTTTAGACAGGAGCTGTTCATTACTACGACCTCATGTGTCATGGTGAATAATAGCCAACAGGACAGAAACAGGTGTTCTCTTTTATACATTTTTTCCTCCATGTGAGTTACCCAAACTTAACAAAATATACAGTAAAAGGCAACATCGTGCGCTCATATGCCATTCAACATCCATTTTTATCCAAAGCAACTTACAGTCATGCATGCAACCATTTCACATATGGGTGGACCTTGTGGGAATTGAACCCACAACCTTGGACATTGCAAGAGCCATGCTCTACTGACTGCGCCAATGATAGAGGTATGAGAGGAATGATAAGAGGTATGCTTCATACACTTTGTACAGACAAGCAAATAGCCTATTATTAGTACTCATAAAAGCCTACTGCAAGGAGCCAAAGATGTATAGCCAGTTCAGGGCTGTAGGGCTGACTAGTGATTAGGGGGGGGAGCATTTCGCTACACGCGCAAGAACCTCTGCTAACATCCGCTACACCCGCAATACCATCTGCTAAACATGTTTATGTGACCAATAAAATGTGATTTGATTTTAATAAATTGATAGTTTCAAATCTCAATATTATATATATATATATATATATTGTTCGCCCTTTTCTTTTTAAAGGTACAATATGCGGAAATCTCTCTGCCATTTCCGAGTTGCTAAAAATCGAATAGTTTGCCTAATTTCAGTCTGTGACAAAACAAGCAATATTGTACCATCTAAACTGTTGTGATTTTTTTTATTTTTTTTATAACCAAACCTCTCTCGTCTCTCTGCAGCAGACATATGGTGAGCAATATGTTTGGAACATCAAATCACAATACATATATAGAATCGTGAGAATCGCAATACATATTGTATCGGCACCTAAGTATTGTGATAATATTGTATTGTGGGGTCCCTGGCAATTCCCAGCCTAGGGCTGACCATATGACAGTGCTGCTGAGAGCCTTAACAAGTATTTAATTTCACACACTGGTAACCCTCCGAGGACCCTCTGACTCAATTGCAAAGCACAAGACCTTATCTGTTCCTTCTGGCACCAGCCACCTACCTGAATGTTGTTCTCTTTTTATGCCCTCTAATAAATGATAATGTCATGGATGAATTACGGTCTTCCCTTCACACTGCACCAAACTGTCTCCAGCATGCTTGGTATTTTATTACAATCCCCATTAGCTTTTGCGAAAGCAGCAGCTACTCTTCCTGGGGTCCACACAAAACATGAAACACAACATAATAGACAAGAACACCTCAAGGACAGAACTACATACATTTTAAAATGCCACACGTAGCCTACATATACGCACACTATCTAGGTCAAATAGGGGAGAGGTGTTGTGCCGTGAAGTGTTACTTTATCAGTTTTTTTAAACCAGGTTTGCTGTTTATTTGAGCAATATGAGCATTAATTAATTACCAGTGACATTTTTCATATCCTACCAGACCACAGGCCTAGGCTAAGCATTTCTTGCCATCCCCACCAAAAAACAGACATTGCAAACTCCAAGGCAGCAAATGTGAAATTATTATTAATGACACGAGCCGAGGTCTGGGAAAAGAGCATTTTAGCACATTTTTAAATAATCTTTCTGCCATTATAAAATGCATGTTCAGATCCAGGTTTATACATGAGTCTCTGAGAAGGGAGAATTGCATTTTTAAACCAGACAGTCTTGCTGAGACAATGGATGTCATGAGAATGGATAAAAAAATCGGAATTCTTCAGGGAAGGAGAGTAGAGAAATACGGCCTTAAATTATATAGGGATAGGCGTCTCGTCAACGGGACAGTTGTAAATCATACAGCGCCTTGTGTCACAATCGCATATTTTAGAGAAACAACAAATCTCGGTACATGTAAGTGTCTTATATCGGCTGAAAGCTTCAATTCTTGTTAATATAACTGCACTGTCCAATTTACAGTAGCTATTACAGTGAAAGGATACCATGCTATTGTTTGAGGAGAGCTCCTAACAACAAAACACTTTTTTCACAGCGATAGGTTTGATAAATTCACCTCTGAAGGTGAAATGTGTACTTACTCTCTGAAATCTTGCTCTGATTTATTATCCAAAGGGTCCCAGAGAAAACATGAAATGTCGTTTTGTTAGATAAAATAATTTTTCATATCCTAAAAAGGTCCATATTGCACGCACTGTCGATTTGGTATTTCCACTCATTCAATTTGCAAAGAGAGGAATCTGTGAAAATCTAACCCTAAACTTTGTTTCAACCAGTCAAATCATATTCGTATTTATTCTTCAGAGATCCTAGAACGTAACCGGACTTCACTATATCATTAGGGGTGTAGTATATCCTATAGGACACCAAATTTGGTCAGAGAGCGACGCCTACATGGTGCGCCGATGATGCGAGCGGTCTTCACTTGATCTACTGTAACTTTGTCAAATAAGCTAGCTAGATAGCTAATGAGCTGGGCTTTAGGGAGTATCGGGAAACCCCGTATTTGTTGCAAAATGTAGCTGCTAACTTTTTCCTTTTGGACAAAAATTATAAGAATACAGAGAGTTATGAAGTTATGAAAAGTGGGTCTTTTTTGCAAATGTTGAACTTATAATATGGCTACTAATACTGGAAAAGCTAACTCAAAGTCCAAGTATATGGATTTTACGATATTCTTGCAGAAAAATGTAATGTGAATGTAAATGTCTCCTTCATGATTTGCCCAAATGTACCTGGGTGACTTCACTTCATACTTCAAGTTATCCGTCTGAAACTTTGCACATACACTGCTGCCATCTTGTGGACACCATCGGAATTACAACCAGAGTGATGGCTAGATGTGGGACCTTTCTGTTGCATTTCAAAGATGGTGGTAGAAAAAAAGAAGGGGAAAAAACTGTTGTTTTTTTCTTTGTATTTTCTTCTAACAGATCTATTGTGTTATATTCTCCTACATTCAATTCACATTTCCACAAACTTCAGTGTTTCCTTTCAAATGGTACCAAGAATATGCATATCCTTGCTACAGGGCCTAAGCTACAGGCAGTTAGATTTGGGTATGTCATTTAGGTGAAAATTGACAATTAGGACATTCAATATTACAGAACTGAAGGTAGGAAGAAGAGAACGAAAAAAACAAAGACAACAAAGTGCCTGGAAATAGATGGTTGGTGTGAATTATCATAGCTTAGTTCAGTTATTCTGTGACATTAAGAAATTATTCTGGTTATATTTTAGATGGTGGTCCTAAGAAATGTAGCCTTGCCTACCTAAGAATAACTCCCATGATGATGCTACTAAGGGAAATTTGGTCATTGAGATGCAAGCACACCACAATGTTTCTGAATATTAGCTTTGCTGGGTCATAATCCAATATTTTAAAACGCTACATTCACGAGCATAAATAATGATGTGGTATAGAGCTGTTGAGAATGTAAGATACAGTACTTTCCATAAGCTTTGAATTAGGCCTACCTGTCAAAAGCAGAGCTACAGTACTGTACTCAATTCATTCTCATGGTCATTCTCGGGCAGTGCTGTTTGTTGTTTACATTTATTTTCACGCAAAGTGGAGCACATTATTAATCATAGATGACTTCAGAATTGAAACACAGATGCCAAAAAGCTGTGGCGGGCAGAGATCAGAGGATCCCCTCAGTGAACAGAGGGTTATAAGAGAGTCAACAGGCCCACATTGTGATGGAGGAGAGAGATAACACATCGGCTCATCTGACTCCATTCATCTTCCCTGGTTGCACCTGAGGTGACCAACAGCAGAGGCAATGCAGACCACCAGAGACTCAGTATCAGTGAGTTGCCTACCATGCATGGATTGATCATACAAACTTAAACCAAGATGAGCTATACTTCACAAGCACCACTTTTCCGCCTTACCTATACTGTAGCTCTTCCTCAGTCTGCCAGGTTATCTGTATGAGGAAGTACCTCATATACAATTCAAGGACTACAAGAGGAAGCATTTTCAACTTCGTTTGAGAACAGTGAAAAGGTACTACACAAATTCAGCTGAGGGGAAGGCAGTGCTAAACATGATGACGATGTGTGCTTGTTGAGTGAAGTGGCATAACACAGGACAATCTTGATTATCTTACCTGCACATTGTAAAACAGTGCTCAAGTGCTCAACTGTACTCCAACGCCCTTGGCCTTGAAATATAGAAACATATCCAGGTTCAAGGCCTTAAACATATCATCGTCATGTTACCTCCACTTGCAGCTCTAATTTGTTTTTTAATTTGGTATACTCCCTAGACCTATGCTAATTAGACACAGATTCATATAGACTAATAATATATGAGTGGCTTCAGTTCATAACACTACTCCACCATGGGAACATACATTTTGGGCTGGAGGACAACATTTAACAAGAGGCATAGGTGTAAACTAGGCTTGAATGGCGGGAACTCGGTTACCGAGATTTACCGCCCAAAACCTCTCCCTTTTCCCGGGATGAATAACTGGGGGAGAAAGTGGTCAATTATAATAGATGTCTAAATCTGGCTTCTCTACCCCCTCTGCATGATGAATCAACGCTCAGGGTGGGGACAGGCAGCCCATCTCAGTATGGAGTGCAGTTCACAATGCATGTAGTAGACCTATCATCTCATCATGGTAACTTTTTTCTTGTGACAGCCTATGCTACAGTAATATAAAGACTGAATGCGTGGCAAATGTTTATATTGTAAAGATTATAATTTTTTTAATTGTAGCGGCAGAGTTTTAAAACAGTCTATCACTTAAATATCGTTGCTTTAAATCAGTGCACATGTGAGCAATATTTTGCAGTCTCTCTCCATCAACTCCATTCAAATTGCATCCAAAATAGATTATCCTGTTCTAGATTGATATATAGCCCTATATATAGATGTCCTAGCCTCTTTCAGGTATATATTCAATGCAGTATTAGCCGTATATAGAGCTAATTAATGATGGGTTATTCATAATAAGCTAACTTATAGCCTATGTCTCTTGTGCAATATGCACGCACCTGTGCTCTGCATCCTCTCTCCTTAAAAAATGCTTGGAGTCCCATTTTTTATTTATTTTTTATTTCACCTTTATTTAACCAGGTAGGCTAGTTGAGAACAAGTTCTCATTTGCAACTGCGACCTGGCCAAGATAAAGCATAGCAATTCGACACATACAACAACACAGAGTTACACATGGAATAAACAAAACATACAGTCAATAATACAGTAGAAAAATAAGTCTATATACAATGTGAGCAAATGAGGTGAGATAAGGGAGGTAAAGGCAAAAATTCAGGAAAAGCTAGACTAGAATAGCATTTTAGCATTTCTTATACCAACAAACTTGAAGAGGGACGCAGCCAATAGAACCCATGGGTAGTTTGAAAGAGCATACAAGCGATGGAGGGAGGCTATAGCAGTTATTTATTCTGACCAATAACCATTCAATCTTGGTGAAGAGAAGTGAAAGCCTTCTGCACCTAATTCTAGAGCTATAATATTCAAGGATGTCAACAGAATGATGAAGATAAGGACAAAACTTATTTCTTCGGATGGGGCCACAGTGTCTCCTGACCGCTCCTGTCTCAGCCTCCAGTAGTTATGCTGCAGTAGTTTGTGTCGGGGGGCTAGGGTCAGTTGGTTATACCTGGAGTACTTCTCCTGTCTTATCCAGTGTCCTGTGTGAATTTAAGTATGCTCTCTCTAATTCTCTCGTTCTCTCTTTCTTTCTCTCTCTCTGAGAACCTGAGCCCTAGGACCATACGTCAGGACTACCGGGCATGATGACTCCTTGCTGTCCCCAGTCCGCCTGGCCTTGCTGCTATTCCAGTTGCAACTGTTCTGCCTGCGGTTATGGAACCGCCACCTGTCCCAGACCTGTTGTTTTTCAACTCTTAATGATCGGCTATGAAAAGCCAACTGAAAATTATTCATGATTATTATTTGACCATGCTTGTCACTTATGAACATTTTTGAACATCTTGGCATAGTTCTGTTATAATCTCCACCCGGCACAGCCAGAAGAGGACTGGCCACCCCTCATAGCCTGGTTCCTCTCTAGGTTTCTTCCTAGGTTTTGGCCTTTCTAGGGAGTTTTTCCTAGCCACCGTGCTTCTACACCTGCATTACTAGCTGTTTGGGGTTTTAGGCTGGGTTTCTGTACAGCACTTCGAGATATTAGCTGATGTACGAAGGGCTATATAAAATAAACTTGATTGATTGATTTCATTTAACTGTTGAAAGCGAGGAAGAAATGAAGCAACAAGAGAGAGAGAGAAAGAGGAGGCAGTCTAATAACATTAGGGGAAATATTATGAAAGCTACAACTATATATGCGTCAGCCTACTAATGCAAATAGGCCCTATTATATTTCAAAATAATTCAAATCAAATTCGCTAGCCTATACTTGTAACTTTGTAGGCTGCATGTGTTGCACCTGAAACACATGTTCTCTTCTGCTTTATCATAGTTTGAACAATGTGTGTAATTCCAAACCATATAATACTGTACAGTAATACAGTTCACACTCAAAAAGATTAGCCTACTGGAGCTAGTTTAATTTATTTACCCAAGAGAGCAGCTAGCTACATCTATTGGCTTTTATGTTTTTCTGTTGTGCGTAATGTGCAGTAGCCTATATCATGTACAGTTGAAGTCGGAAGTTTACATACACTTAGGTTGGAGTCATTAAAACTAGGTTTTCAACCACTCCACAAACTTCTTGTTAACAAACTATAGTTTTGGCAAGTCGGTTAGGACATCTACTTTGTGCATGACAAGTATTTTTTCAAACAATTGTTTACAGACATATTATTTCACTTATAATTTACTGTATCACAATTCCAGTGGGTCAGAAGTTTACATACACTATGTTGACTGTGCCTCTGAACAGCTTGGAAAATTCCAGAAAAGGATGTAATGGCTTTAGAATCTTCTGATAGGCTAATTGACATAATTTGAGGCAATTGGAGGTGTACCTGTGGATGTATTTCAAGGCCTACCTTCAAACTCAGTGGCTCTTGCTTGACATCATGGGAAAATCAAAAGAAATCAGCCAAGACCTCAGAAAAACAATTGTAGACCTTCACAAGTCTGGTTCATCCTTGGGGGCAATTTCAAAACGCCTGAAGGTACCACAGTCATCTATACAAACAATAGTGTGCAAGTATAAACACCATGGGACCATGCATCTGTCATACTGCTCAGGAAGGAGACGCGTTCTGTCTCCTAGAGATTAACGTACTTTGGTGCGAAAAGTGCAAATCAATCCCAGAACAACAGGAAAGGACCTTGTGAAGATGAGGGAGGAAACAGGTACAAAAGTATCTATATCCACAGTAAATCAAGTCCTATATCGACATAACCTGAAAGGCCGCTCAGCAAGGAAGAAGCCACTGCTCCAAAACTGCCATAAAAAAACAGACTATGGTTTGCAACTGCACATGGGGACATAGATCGTACTTTCTGGAGAAACGTCCTCTGGTCTGGTGAAACAAAAATAGAACTATTTGGCCATAATGACCATCATTATGTTTGGAGGAAAAAGGGGGAGGCTTGCAAGCCGAAGAACACCATCCAAACCGTGAAGCACGGGGGTGGCAGCATCATGTTGTGGTGGTGCTTTGCTGCAGGAGGGACTGGTGCACTTCACAAAATAGATGGCATCATGAGGGAGGAAAATTATGTGGATATATTGAAGCAACATCTCAAGACATCAGTCAGGAAGTTAAGGCTTGGTCACAAATGGGTCTTCCAAATGGACATTGACCCCAAGTTATGGCAAAATGGCTTAAGGACAACAAAGTCAAGGTATTGGAGTGGCCATCACAAAGCCCTGACCTCAATCCCATAGAAAATGTGTGGGCAGAACTGAAAAAGTGTGTGCGAGCAAGAAGGCCTACAAACCTGACTCAGTTACACTAGTTCTGTCAGGAGGAATGGGCCAAAATTCACCCAACTTATTGTGGGAAGCTTGTGGAAGGCTACCCGGAACGTTTGACCCAAGTTAAACAATTTAAAGGCAATGCTACCAAATGCTAATTGAGTATATGTAAACTTCTGACCCACTGGGAATGTGATGAAAGAAATAAAAGCTGAAAGAAATAATTCTCTACTATTATTCTGATATTTCACATTCTTAAAAAGTGGTGATCCTAACTGGCCTAATACACAACATTTTTACTAGGATTAAATATCAGGAATTGTGAAAAACTGACTTTAAATGTATTTGGCTAAGGTGTATGTAAACTTCTGACTTCAACTGTATGTATTGGATAAAGGCAAAATCATATTTTTTTTTGGTGCTTGGCTCATTGAATGTCATTAAGGCTCATAAAATGTATTTTAATATGTGGCTCATCAGGCTCAAGTAGCATCCGGTTTGAATTTTCATGCTGATCAAAGCTTTAATCAATTCCAGACATATTTATTTGCTTTATTATAACGACATAAGGCGAGACCCCGATGCAGACACAGGAGGCAGATGGTTTGAGCTCTGGTATTTATTATAATCCAAAAGGCAGGTCGGGGACAGGCAAGAGTTCATAGCCAGGGCAGAGTCCAAAACGGTACAGGGCAGAGTCCAAAACGGTACAGGGCGGCAGGCAGGCTCAAGGTTAGGAGCAGGTAGAGTGGCCAGGCAGGTGGGCTCAGAGTCAGGACAGGCAAGGGTCGAAACCAGGAGGATGAGAAAAAGAGAGACTGGGAAAAAAACAGGAGCTGAGAGAAAAATGCTGATTGAATTGGCAAACAAGACAAACTGGCACAGACAGACAGAAAACACAGGTAGCCAGGGAATAATGAGGAAGATGGGTGACACCTGGAGGGGGTGGAGACACACACAAGGACAGGTAAAACAGATCCGGGTGTGACACTTTATAATGTTTTTGAATGACACTTCCAGTTTGGGCGTTGAAATATCGGGTTACCCAGGAGAAAAGTGATTTATTCTTGCGTTGGAACATTTGTAAAATACTGAGAAAATATTCAACCCTATTCTGCATCTAATTCTAGTCCTATATTACTCAAGGATGTCATTGAAATGATTAAGATAAGGACAACGAAACATATTTCATTTAACTGCAAGGAAGGAATGAAGCAACAATAGAGAGAAAGAGAAGGTAAACTAATAACACTGGGGTAAATACACTGCTCAAAAAAATAAAGGGAACACTAAAATAACACATCCTAGATCTGAATGAATGAAATATTCTTATTAAATACTTTTTTCTTTACATAGTTGAATGTGCTGACAACAAAATCACACAAAAATGATCAATGGAAATCAAATTTATCAACCCATGGAGGTTTGTATTTGGAGTCACACTCAAAATTAAAGTGGAAAACCACACTACAGGCTGATCCAACTTTGATGTAATATCCTTAAAACAAGTCAAAATGAGGCTCAGTAGTGTGTGTGGCCTCCACGTGCCTGTATGACCTCCCTACAACGCCTGGGCATGCTCCTGATGAGGTGGCGGATGGTCTCCTGAGGGATCTCCTCCCAGACCTGGACTAAAGCATCCGCCAACTCCTGGACAGTCTGTGGTGCAACGTGGCGTTGGTGGATGGAGCGAGACATGATGTCCCAGATGTGCTCAATTGGATTCAGGTCTGGGGAACGGGCGGGCCAGTCCATAGCATCAATGCCTTCCTCTTGCAGGAACTGCTGACACACTCCAGCCACATGAGGTCTAGCATTGTCTTGCATTAGGAGGAACCCAGGGCCAACCGCACCAGCATATGGTCTCACAAGGGGTCTGAGGATCTCATCTCGGTACCTAATGGCATTCAGGCTCCCTCTGGCGAGCACATGGAGGGCTGTGCGGCCCCCCAAAGAAATGCCACCCCACACCATGACTGACCCACCGCCAAACCGGTCATGCTGGAGGATGTTGCAGGCAGCAGAACGTTCTCCACGGCGTCTCCAGACTCTGTCACGTGTGTCACGTGTTCATGTGCTCAGTGTGAACCTGCTTTCATCTGTGAAGAGCACAGGGCGCCAGTGGCAAATTTGTCAATCTTGGTGTTCTCTGGCAAATGCCAAACGTCCTGCACGGTGTTGGGCTGTAAGCACAACCCCCACCTGTGGACGTCGGGCCCTCATACCACCCTCATGGAGTCTGTTTCTGACCGTTTGAGCAGACACATGCACATTTGTGGCCTGCTGGAGGTCATTTTGCAGGGCTCTGGCAGTGCTCCACCTGCTCCTCCTTGCACAAAGGTGGAGGTAGCGGTCCTGCTGCTGGGTTGTTGCCCTCCTACGGCCTCCTCCACGTCTCCTGATGTACTGGCCTGTCTCCTGGTAGCGCCTCCATGCTCTGGACACTACGCTGACAGACACAGCAAACCTTCTTGCCACAGCTCGCATTGATGTGCCATCCTGGATGAGCTGCACTACCTGAGCCACTTGTGTGGGTTGTAGACTCCGTCTCCTGCTACCACTAGAGTGAAAGCACCGCCAGCATTCAAAAGTGACCAAAACATCAGCCAGGAAGCATAGGAACTGAGAAGTGGTCTGTGGTCACCACCTGCAGAACCACTCCTTTATTGGGGGTGTCTTGCTAATTGCCTATAATTTCCACCTTTTGTCTATTCCATTTGCACAACAGCATGTGAAATGTATTGTCAATCAGTGTTGCTTCCTAAGTGGACAGTTTGATTTCACAGAAGTGTGATTGACTTGGAGTTACATTGTGTTGTTTAAGTGTTCCCTTTATTTTTTTGAGCAGTGTATTATGAAAGGTAGGCCTCTATTTGCATCAGCCTAGCCTATTATATTTCAAAATTAAAATCCAATTTGCTAGCCTATACTTGTAAGTTTGTAGGCCTCATGTGCTGCCCCAGAATCGCATAAAATACTGACAAAATATTCAACTTTAGTGTAGACTGAACCAGACTGCACAAATACAGTACTGTACTCCCTGTTCACCCATGGCTGCGTGGCCAAGCCTGCCTCCAACTCAATCATCAAGTTTGCAGACGACACAACAGTAGTAGGCTTGATTACCATTAATGACGATACAGCCTACAGGGAGGAGGTGAGGGCTCTGAGAGTGTCATGCCAGGAAAATAACCTCTCCCTCAAAGTCAACAAAACAAAGGAGATGATCGTGGACTTCAGGAAACAGCAGAGGGAGCTCCCCCCTATCCACATCGACGGGATCGCAGTGGAGAAGGTGGAAAGCTTCAAGTTTCCTCGGCGTACACATCACGGACAAACTGATATGGTCCACCCACACAGACAGTGTGGTGACGAAGGCGCAACAGTACCTCTTCAACCTCAGGAGGCTGAAGAAATTTGGCTTGGCACCGAAAACCCTCACAAACTTGTAAATAAGGATGAGAATTTGTATTTATTTAATACATTTTAGAATAAGGCTGTAACATAACAAAATGTGGAAAGAGTCAAGGGGTCTGAATACTTTCCGAATGCACTGTAAATACACTAGTGTTCTATAATTACACTATTAGTTTGTGTTTCTTACATCTGCAAACAGCTAGTTTGTATTCTCTTAGCAAGTTGGTATGAAATCTTGTTAGCAGCTAATGCTAATCACTAGTTAGTACATGTATTAGCTAGCCAGCTGAGTGAGAGCAAACATAATTAGCTATACAGCCTGATAATACCAGTGATGGTATAGACCTAAATCAGCATGTTGTTTGTGCAACAGTATCTTCTAAATCAAAGAGGAATACGCAAATGAATATGTTAGCTACATGAAGTAGCTAAGAGAAAACAAATGTAGCCAAAGATTATAGGGTTCCATAGGAAACACTCATGCACACTTTGGTTCCAACCCTGTCGTAATAACCTCTCTCTCGCATTTTCATTCGTTGTCATGTCAAACACTGTATTCAAAATGCCCACTATTATATAAGAATAATCATTCTATTTCCTGATTCCATCAGTTCACCCAAGTGTTTTGCTCTGAATCGCAATTGCAACATTTGGTTAAAAATAAGTCCTAGATTGTTTGCCCATATTGTGCAGCCATACGTGGCAGTGTGGAAATGATCTCAAATGACTGCAGGAAATGCAGAAATTGATGAAAAATGCTGACAATTATTTTTGGTTGAATTGAGCAGTATAAAACAATCAGAATGAAGAAAGACCCATTGAAATAACTTAGAATGTATATGTATTGCCACCCTAGGGGCACACACAATTAAAAGCAAATAAAAAAATAATAATATTCAAAAACATAAAATACCATCAAATACAGTCATACCATCCCAAAAAATGTTAAATACCTTGATGTGATATTTTGGCCATATCGCCCAGCCCTTATATGACCTGTTCCCTTCTGTTGTTCACTGTAGGGGTTAACCAAGCAGAACTTCCAGGTGTCTAGTCTCCGAAGTGGATGAGCAATCCAAATAGATTTTTTTATTGAGGTTATTATCCTCAATGTGTCTCTGTCATGGCAACCGTTCCACTGCAGCGAGATAAGGGCAGATGCCACATTAGAATATTGTTTAGCAGGGGATTTATACAAAGCATGCTGCATGCCTCCCATTGTGTGTCCAATGTAAAAACCGAAATGGGCTATTTGTTGCGATTCAGAACTCATAACATTATTCATAACAATAGAATACTGTAGGCCTAAAGCGTGACTGGGGATTGGAATCAGTTTCCAACTATAGAAAAGCACATACACTGCTAATGCACAAAAAGCATTGTGTGCTTAGGACTTGGGAAGCGGCTTGTGGGAGGAATCATGATCCTTTTTACACTGCTAGATATTGCATTAATTGTTGCCATTATTATCCCTATGTTATGGGGAGAACCAGAGCCATGTATTTAGAGTTGGGCCAATGAGGTTTCTGCATTATGATGCATTTACATGACACTTCAACATTCTATGACAGCCATGTTAGGCACTCCATTAACATTAAATAGGGAATGCTATGTAACTGAATGTCTAGAATTAGACTGACCAAGTGAATCCATGTGAAAGCTATGATCCCTTATTGATGTCACTTGTTAAATCCATTTGAAATCAGTGTCGATGAAGGGGAGGAGACAGGTTAAAGAAGGATTTCTAAGCCTTGAGACAATTGAGATATGGATTGTGTCTGTGCCATTCAGAGGGTGAATTGGCAAGACAAGAAAATGTAAGTGCCTTTGAACGGGGTATGGTAGTAGATGCCAGGCGCACCGGTTTGTGTCAAGAACTAACGCTGCTGGGGTTTTCACGCTCAACATTCACCCAAAAGTCATCCAGCCTACTTGACAACTGTGGGAAGCATTGGAGTCAACGTGGTCCAGCATCCATTTGGAACGCTTTCGACACTTTGTAGAGTCCATGCCCCGACGAATTGAGGCTGTTCTGAGGGCAAAAGAGGGGGGAGGGGAGTGCAACTCAATAATAGGAAGGTGTTCCAAATGTTTGGTATATATCGTGCATATCGCTCTGGGGGGTCACTGCACTCAAGACAACGCTGCCATTTCTGGTTGTTTGCTACAGTACGGACACAGGGCAACAGGTTGCATAACGGTTAGAGGGACGAGCAAGCAACCGACCAATAAAGTGAGACTAATCTTAACAAATACGAATTAAAGTGAGAAGCATCATTACGTGAAAAGAGACCGTACACAACCAAATAATACAGCTTGGTAATATTTAGAAAAGAGAAGGTAATGAGTTGATAAGAGACATTGGAACAGTCTCAATGGCAATACACACTCAAACAGCCATGAAACAATGGCTCTGAAAACGTAATGTAGACTAAAGTGGTGCACATAACAAACTTCCAGACAGTCAACATAACTGTGATTGTATGGTCTCTAATGAGGGAGATATGAAAACTAGGCAATACAATAACCACTGTGGTTTTCTTTGATTGAAAAGAGCAGAACGAGATGAAAGAGACTGAGCAAAGAGCGAAAGGCATCTTGAAAATTAGAAAATTACCTTCATTATTCCTCCCCCCAAAATATTTCCATGTTGTACTTAGAGAGATTCAACTGTGCATGTTATCATCTTACGCTGCTCAGATCAATGCACTCTAGGCTTGTTGATTGACAACCATTCCCAAAGCTTTGGTTTTCTCACCACAAACACTTCTATAGGATCCTGGATCTGATATTGCTCATTAACATGGATAGCCTTGGTAACACGGGTAGCCTTCCATAGGTAAGGGAATAGCAGTTTACATTGAACGCTAATTAAGTCATACCATCAGAGCACACCATTTCTTTCAGGTCTTTCTCCTCAATGTTGGTGTTAATGATTAGGGAGAGAAGATGGGATGCCTAACAGGAGGATTGTCTGAATTGGTCACTGCATGGCAGGGGCAACTGGGGCCCACTTATGACAAATTACTATGGAAATGTATCATGGGGACCACATCATCAGGTGAACAAAGATGCAGGCTAAAGGCGTCTACTTCTGAAACAGTTCAGAACAGTTTGTGCATATATTGTTACAATATTTCGTGACGTTTTTGTTGATTTTGGTCTCCAGCAACAACAGTCTGTTTGTGCACACAGAACAATTTCTCGAAGCAAGCCTGAAGTTGGTAGCCTGAAGTCAGTAGCCCCTTCTTCAGTGATTGGTCAACAGTAGGGATTCTTCAATTAAGTATTTGTTGTCATTCAATGAGAGATGACTCGTTTTCATGCACATTTCTTCACTTGAGAAATACTGCACCAAACATCTTAGTTAGATGTGACATTGCGCGACTAAGATCTCCTATGCAAAAACATCAAAATTGATAACAGATTTCTTAAATTATCTTAGATTCATTCTGACTATTTTGAGGAAGTGTATACTGGCTACGGCATCTCAAGATTGACAAACAGTACTATTGATGCTTTTTTCTTGTTTATCAAATGAAGGTCTTTCAAGGGAGTATGCGGGCACACTCGTTTGGTTCGCCTAGCTGAATTCAGCTAGGTGCCACCCGGACCAAAGCATGCTGAAAATGACTACTTCTCACCCATTAGTTTTTTTAGCACTGTAGCTAGTCCATTCAGTCTATCCTAAAGCCTATTAGGCCACCGAGGTGTTGATGAGATCTGACGGCCACAATAATATTATTTTTGCCGTGGCATCTTCCACTTTCTATAGTCAGTTAACCTTTTCAGATTAAGCCACTCTGGAATCTTTCTAACCAAAGGGCAAGAGGTATAGTATCCAATTTCCATAAAAGGTTTTGAATGCTGGCTTGAAGGAAATGACTGTGCAGTTACTTACAGATTTAGACTGAATTAAATGCATACTTCCAAATGTGCACCTCAAAAAAGTAGGGTGGTAAGAACAACAATAGCAATAGATCTATTTTATTGTCTTATTCCTTTGGATATAGGAGAGTAAAATCGTATTCCCATACAAAGGACAGCACGTTTAAGACTTGACAGTCTCTGTCAGGCATCTACACACGCAGGGAAAGAAAAGCAATCGGCAGAAATGTTGAGGATCATGCAACGGCACCATGTTGGAAGGCCGATGCCCAGACATAACAATAGTTCTCATAAAAATAAAATGCATAATATTAAAGCGGATTGAAGGAGACAATTTGAATGACAACATTTTAAGCAATTACAGTACCAGTCAAAAGTTTGGACACATCTACTCATTCCAGAGGTTTTCTTTCTTTTTATTATTTTCTACATTGTAGAATAATAGTGAAGACATCAAAACTATGAAAAAACATATATGTAATCATATAAAAGTTAATTTGTGGAAATGATTTCCTTCTTAATGCTTTTGAGCCAATCAGTTGTGTTGTGACAAGTTAGCCCTATTTGGTAAAAGACCAAGTCCATATCATGGCAAGAACAGCTCAAATAAGCAAAGAGAAAAGACTGTCCATCATTACTTCAAGACATGAAGGTCAGTCATTTCGGAAAATGTAAACAACTTTGAAAGTTTCATCAGGTGCAGTTGCAAAAACCATCAAGCGCTATGATGAAACTGGCTCTCATGAGGGCCGCCACAGGAAAGGAAGTCCCCAGAGTTTCCTCTGCTGCAGAAGATAAGTTACCAGCCTCAGAAATTACAGCCCAAATAAATGCTTCAGAGAGTTTATTTTGGATCCCCATTAGCTGCTGCCAAATCAGCAGCTACTCTTCCTGGGGTCCAGCAAAATTAAGGCAGTTTATACAATTTTAAAAACATTACAATACATTCACAGATTTCACAACACACTGTGTGCCCTCAGGCCCCTACTCCACCACTACCACATATCAACAGTACTAAATCCATGTGTATGTACAGTGTGTGTGTGTGTGTGTGTCTGTGCCAATGTTTGTGCTGCTTCACAGTCCCCGCTGTTCCATAGGTTTTTTCTTTAACTGTTTTTTTTAAATAACAGACACATCTCAACATCAACTGTTCAGAGGAGACTGCGTGAAATCAGGCCTTCATGGTCAAATTGCTGCAAAGAAAACACTACTAAAAGGACATCAATAATAAGAAGAGACTTGCTTGGGCCAAGAAACACGAGCAAACGGTGGAAATCTGTCTTTAGGTCTGATGAGTCCAAATTTGAAATTTTTGGTTCCAACCACCAAGTCTTTGTGAGACGCAGAGTAGGTGAACGGATGATCACCGCATGTGTGGTTCCCACCGTGAAGCATGGAGGAGGAGGTGTGAGGGTTTGGGGGTTCTTTGCTGTTGACACTGTCAGTGATTTATTTTGAATTCAAGGGACACTTAACCAGCATGGCTACCACAGCAATCTGCAGCAATACGCAATCCCATCTGGTGTCACGCCCTGACCATAGATAGCTTTTTATTCTCTATGTTGGTTAGGTCGGGGTGTGACTACGGTGGGTCATCTAGGTAATTATATTTTTATGTTGGCCTGGTATGGTCCCAATCAGAGGCAGCTGTTTATCATTGTCTCTGATGGGGGATCATATTTAGGCAGCCATTTCCCCTTTGTGCTTTGTGGGATCTTGTTTTTGTGTAGTGCCTGTGAGCACTGCATTCTCTTCACGCTTCGTTTTCTTCGTTTATTGTTATGTTTTGCTTTGAGTTTCACATAGTAATAAAGATGTGGAACTCAGATCATGCTGCGCTTTGGTCCAGTTATTATGACGATCATGACATCTGGTTTGCGCTTAGTGGGACTATCATATATTTTTCAACAGGACAATCTGTGCATTCTGTTAACCCAATAATGAATTATTATAGGGAAAGACAAAGCTGTAGCAGTGCTGGAATCTGTGATCTTACGTAGGGCCTATGCATGGTTTGACAAACAGCGCCTTGAGCAACATAAGGGGGGCGATCAAGAAATGAACGGACCCAGTCAACACACTTTTCATGGTAATTTGTAAACACTGCTGTGGATATCAGAGCCACAGAGGAGTCGTAGCAGTCTCAGTGCACAGGATCCAGCCTCCTAGTTTCGTTATTTACGAGTGGGCTAGGAGCAAGTCGGCCTTGTTTAACAGCCATAGGCACGTGTTCGCCTTGGTTACACGGCCAATAGAAAGAGTAGGGAAATCATTCCCAGCACTCTCACACAAAGCCCAGCCTAGTATTTGGCAGGTTAGGATCCTGGCAGAATTCGAGAAAGTTACATTTCACCCACAAAAAAATGATGAAATATAAATTAATTCAGTACCTGTTAAAGAATAAAAGCAAACTGGTGACAAGGCTAAATCAAGCCTGTGTGAAATTCTTTCCCTAAAATATGTCCAAGCATCTGCTGTAAATGTTACATATTAATTATCAACATAAGAGAAGCTATCGAATGAGAATTTCATAAACACACCACAATAGCCTGATTGATGATTATATTGAATAAAAACTATGGAAGTACTGTGAGTGCCCTGAGAGTGCCTGGCTGTGTTATCTACAGTAACCAGATTTGTGACTCACCACCTGGATTCGGTCTTACTGTATATAGCAACATTTTAAGTTCTGTTTTTTACATTGGATAAAAGTAGAGACTCAGAGCTACAACATGGTATATCATACACTGCATTTGAGGAAACAATGGGAAAGTAATTCTGCTTTGAAAGTTGATCAACGGAGAAAACCGTCTTTCAATGTTTTGGTACAACTATTGGAGAGCTCTTCTTTGTCTACACCCATTCAACATTGTTCACACCCTCTTAAGCCTTAGCCCCACCCATCTCTTTAAGGGTTGATTCAACCGTTCCGTACAAACTTGCCAGCTACTTTCAGACATCTAAGAGAGAGAGAACAGCTCGCCCTATCTGTGGTTTCGCGTTTAGAGCAAACACTGGATGCTCTGGCCAATAAGTAGGGTTGTTCAGAAAGCTCTGATCTCACAACTAGTCAAGCACCCAAGCTAACTGGCTAACATTGGCTAGCTACTCTGACCATTTTACTAGCCCTAGCAGAGCTGGTTAGGCTTTTTCCATGTTATCCAGAGAGTTGGTGACTAACTGTGCTGCTGGCAACAATTGATTGATGCTTTGTTGCTGACGTTTACTGACACCGGACATACTCAACGGGTGTTGAGCATTCAAAAATGTATAAGTTATTTGGCACTCTGGCACACTAAGACGAGAGTTTTTTGTTAAGAAATGTATCTAGATAGCTAGCTAGGTAAACAATGAATCCCAACGCATAAAGTAACAGTAGTTAGCGAGCCAGCTAGCTAACAGTACACTTTAACTTGAAATGAAATGACTTTGTCAAAATTAGAGTGGAGTGTTTTGTTAAGACATGTAGCTATCTAGCTAAACAATGGACCATAATCACAACTCATGATATTACTACCCTGCATGAATCTGCAGGTAGATAACCAACCAGGTTATATGGTTATAACTAGTCAAGCAAATGTGTCTGAAATACGAAGAATAAGATCATACACATAACGTTAGCTAGCAACCCAGCCAGCTAACATTAGCTAGCTAACAGTACACTTGAAATGAAACCACTTTCTGTCAAAATTAGAAACGTGTAATATCTGAAAATCTTACCAGTATACATCGTGGTTAGACACGTCTCCTGTCTGATGCCATGCATGGTTGCCTTAGTTTGACAATGTAATCCAGACCGGTGTTTTCTCCATCTCCTTAGCTATCGTACTGGAATTCCACTGATTTCAAAACTCGGTCCTTCTGAAAGTGGAGAGCATACACATAACGTTAGCTAGTGAGCCAGCCAGCTAACACTAGCTAGCAAACAGTACACTTTGACTTGACATTAGGTTTATGCAGTTTTACTACGCAATCATAAAAAAAAAAAAAAAGCAGTGTTCAATATTTGTTACGTTCAAACAGCTCTCATGTGAAGTCGTGACTTGCGACATACGCCTAGTTTCCTGAATTGGGTCACATTTAGGAGGAATAAAATATTTGTTCACTTCCCAAGTCAAGGCCTCAAAGCAGCCTTGTGTGTGAAGTGGCAGATCGGGCTCAACTCTCCCTGTCACAACTACTCACGTCTGTGAATGAAGATTCTCAGTGGAAAGTAATGGAGGCCAGAGGAAGGGGAGAGATGGACACAAACCGAGGCCAATACCACTGCAAAAAGGCAGTGTTCTCCACCCTACCCTTCTGCTCTCTGCTGCGTCCCTGGAGCTTTGACATGCCTTTAAAAAGGGATAGCAACAAATGACACATGAAATGGTTACAAGGTCACTGGCAACTTGGCAAGTCAGATAAAACAGGGGCTAAACTGTGAATACAAAGTAAAAAAGTTGAACTAAAGTCAAAACAGAAAGACCTGCATATGTAAAGGACATCACGCTGCTTGCTTAGCGAGTACCACTTAATCCCGATTACGCCCATACCTGGCGTGAACTCGGAATCTCTGCCTTGCTAGTACACATGACCACCCTCCTGAAACGTCTTACCAGCCGGTGCCATGCAAAAAGCTATCTACTCACTGGTGGAGTGGGGACAATTCAGGTTATGCAGTAAGCTTCACACATCCCAATGTGCTAAACATAGTCACGGCTCTTTCTTGAATAATAATATGCTACCCTTTATTCATAACAGCTGTTAACTACCCTCTTGCACTGGAGACTGTTTCTTGTATAATAAGAGGTGAGCAAATAACATTCCCTGGAAAGACAATGCAGATAGCTGCCATTCACCTTCCAACAGGCTTCTACAATGTACTGTATATGCTCAGTAAGGGTAGTAGTAATACTGTTGTGCAAAATAATCACATCCATTATCCTGTGAATAAGATTCACATGCATCCATCAATAATTGTACACGTGAGCACTCCATGCCATGACGGCTGATGGTTGCAAGAAATGTAAAATCTGCTAAACATGCTGCAAGTGCTTCTTTAATATTTTCCGCCACAATGTTCTATCCGTCTACCTTCATAAAATTTCAGATTGGGCTCTGGTCTCCTGCAGGTTTGAATACAAATGCTTTGACTTTGTTGTCCTTAAGCCATTTTGCCACAACTTTTAAAGTATGCTTTGGGTCAATGTCCATTTGGAAGACCCATTTGCGACCAAGCTTTAACTTTCTGACTGATGTCTTGAGATGTTGCTTCAATATATCCACATAATTGTCCTCCCTCATGATGCCATCTATTTTGTTAAGTGCACCAGTCCCTCCTGCAGCAAAGCACCCTCACAACATGATGCTGCCCCCATGCTTCACGGTTGGGATGGTGTTCTTCGGCTTGCAAGCCTCCCCCTTTTTCCTCCAAACATAATGATGGTCATTATTACATTTACATTTACATTTAAGTCATTTAGCAGACGCTCTTATCCAGAGCGACTTACAAATTGGTGCATTCACCTTATGATATCCAGTGGAACAACCACTTTACAATAGTGCATCTAACTCTTTTAAGGGGGGGGGGGGGTTAGAAGGATTACTTTATCCTATCCTAGGTATTCCTTAAAGAGGTGGGGTTTCAGGTGTCTCCGGAAGGTGGTGATTGACTCCGCTGACCTGGCGTCGTGAGGGAGTTTGTTCCACCATTGGGGTGCCAGAGCAGCGAACAGTTTTGACTGGGCTGAGCGGGAACTGTACTTCCTCAGAGGTAGGGAGGCGAGCAGGCCAGAGGTGGATGAACGCAGTGCCCTTGTTTGGGTGTAGGGCCTGATCAGAGCCTGAAGGTACGGAGGTGCCGTTCCCCTCACAGCTCCGTAGGCAAGCACCATGGTCTTGTAGCGGATGCGAGCTTCAACTGGAAGCCAGTGGAGAGAGCGGAGGAGCGGGGTGACGTGAGAGAACTTGGGAAAGTTGAACACCAGACGGGCTGCGGCGTTCTGGATGAGTTGTAGGGGTTTAATGGCACAGGCAGGGAGCCCAGCCAACAGCGAGTTGCAGTAATCCAGACGGGAGATGACAAGTGCCTGGATTAGGACCTGCGCCACTTCCTGCGTGAGGCAGGGTCGTACTCTGCGAATGTTGTAGAGCATGAACCTACAGGAACGGGTCACCGCCTTGATGTTAGTTGAGAACGACAGGGTGTTGTCCAGGATCACGCCAAGGTTCTTAGCACTCTGGGAGGAGGACACAATGGAGTTGTCAACCGTGATGGCGAGATCATGGAACGGGCAGTCCTTCCCCGGGAGGAAGAGCAGCTCCGTCTTGCCGAGGTTCAGCTTGAGGTGGTGATCCGTCATCCACACTGATATGTCTGCCAGACATGCAGAGATGCGATTCACCACCTGGTTATCAGAGGGGGGAAAGGAGAAGATTAATTGTGTGTCGTCTGCATAGCAATGATAGGAGAGACCATGTGAGGATATGACAGAGCCAAGTGACTTGGTGTATAGCGAGAATAGGAGAGGGCCTAGAACAGAGCCCTGGGGGACACCAGTGGTGAGAGCACGTGGTGCGGAGACAGATTCTCGCCACGCCACCTGGTAGGAGCGACCTGTCAGGTAGGACGCAATCCAAGCGTGGGCCGCGCCGGAGATGCCCAGCTCGGAGAGGGTGGAGAGGAGGATCTGATGGTTCACAGTATCAAAGGCAGCCGATAGGTCTAGAAGGATGAGAGCAGAGGAGAGAGAGTTAGCTTTAGCAGTGCGGAGCGCCTCTGTGACACAGAAAAGAGCAGTCTCAGTTGAATGACTAGTCTTGAAACCTGACTGATTTGGATCAAGAAGGTCATTCTGAGAGAGATAGCAGGAGAGCTGGCCAAGGACGGCACGTTCAAGAGTTTTGGAGAGAAAAGAAAGAAGGGATACTGGTCTGTAGTTGTTGACATCGGAGGGATCGAGTGTAGGTTTTTTCAGAAGGGGTGCAACTCTCGCTCTCTTGAAGACGGAAGGGACGTAGCCAGCGGTCAAGGATGAGTTGATGAGCGAGGTGAGGTAAGGGAGAAGGTCTCCGGAAATGGTCTGGAGAAGAGAGGAGGGGATAGGGTCAAGCGGGCAGGTTGTTGGGCGGCCGGCCGTCACAAGACGCGAGATTTCATCTGGAGAGAGAGGGGAGAAAGAGGTCAAAGCACAGGGTAGGGCAGTGTGAGCAGAACCAGCGGTGTCGTTTGACTTAGCAAACGAGGATCGGATGTCGTCGACCTTCTTTTCAAAATGGTTGACGAAGTCATCAGCAGAGAGGGAGGAGGGGGGAGGAGGGGGAG
The DNA here is from genome assembly GCF_016432855.1 of Salvelinus namaycush. Taxonomy (NCBI): domain Eukaryota; kingdom Metazoa; phylum Chordata; class Actinopteri; order Salmoniformes; family Salmonidae; genus Salvelinus; species Salvelinus namaycush. The sequence continues at coordinate 181,713 of NW_024061420.1, forward strand.
GAGGATTCAGGAGGGAGGAGAAGGTGGCAAAGAGCTTCCTAGGGTTAGAGGCAGATGCTTGGAATTTAGAGTGGTAGAAATTGGCTTTAGCAGCAGAGACAGAAGAGGAGAATGTAGAGAGGAGGGAGTGAAAGGATGCCAGGTCCGCAGGGAGGCGAGTTTTCCTCCATTTCCGCTCGGCTGCCCGGAGCCCTGTACTATTATGGCCAAATAGTTCTATTTATGTTTCCTCAGACCAGAGGACATTTCACCAAAAAGTACGATCTTTGTCCCCACGTGCAGTTTCAAACCGTAGTCTGGCTTTTTTATGGCGGTTTTGAAGTAGTGGCTTCTCCCTTGCTGAGCTGCCTTTCAGGTTATGTCGATATAGGACTCGTTTTACTGTGGATATAGATACCTTTGTACCTGTTTCCTCCAGCATCTTCACAAGGTCCTTGCTGTTGTTCTGGGATTGATTTGCACTTTTCGCACCAACATACGTTCATCTCTAGGAGACAGAACACGTCTCCTTCCTGAGCGGTATGACAGCTGCGTGGTCCCATGGTGTTTATACTTGCGTACTATTGTTTGTACAGATGAACGTGGTAACTTCAGGCGTTTGGAAATTGCTTCCAGGGATGAACCAGACTTGTGGAGGTCTACATTTTTTTTTCGGAGGTTTAGGTTGATTTCTTTAGATTTTCCAATGACGTCAAGCAAACGGCACTGAGTTTGAAGCTAGGCCTTGAAATACATGCACAGGTACACCTCCAATTGTCTCAAATGATGTCAATCAGAAGCTTCTAAATCCATTAAATCATTTTCTGGAATTTTCCAAGCTGTTTAAAGGCACAGTCAACTTAGTGTATGGAAAATTCTGATCCACTGGAATTGTAATACAGTGCATTATTAGTGAAATAATCTGTCTGTAAACAATTGTTGGAAAAAGTACTTGTGTCATGCAGAAAGTAGATGTCCTAACCAACTTGCCAAGACATTTGTGGAGTGGTTGAAAAACGAGTAATAGGGGGGCGCCATTTCGACTTTGTAAAAATTTGTTCCCAAATTAAACTGCCTCGTACTCAATTCTTGCTCGTACAATATGCATATTATTATTACTATTGGATAGAAAACACTCTCTAGTTTCTAAAACCGTTTGAATTATTTCTCTGAGTGAAACAGAACTCATTCTGCAGCACACTTCCTGTCAAGGAGTGAGATTTCTGAAATCGAGGTCTCTGTTCTAGGGTCAGTTTATAAATTCCCATGTAAGCTATGGGGCTACATGCACTGCATACGCCTTCCTCTAGATGTCAGTAAGCGGTGAGAATTTGAATGGAGTGGATTGCACCATCTGGGGCACTATAAAAGCTCTTGGAACGGAAGGTCCGTTCTTTTCAACGGGGCGCCTGGCGCAGGAGGGACATCACAATGGCGTCCTGAAAAGCTTTCGTTTTAGCAGTTCTATATCTCCGGCTCTGATTTAATTTGATTTTTGTCTTAAAAACTTCATAAGGTAGTTAATTTAAACCGACTTATAGCAGTTTATATCAGTTTATTGCGATTATCTGGAATTTCTTTGTCACGCGCTATCGCTAGTTGGACACCTCTCCGGCACATGGCTAGCGTTAGCTGCTATTTCTACAGGAGAAGAGGACATCTTTCAACCAAAAGACGATTGTTCTGGAGAAAGGACACCTTGCCCAAGATTCTGATGGAAGCTCGTCAAATAGTAAGAAGTCTTTATGCTGTTAATTTGTATTTATGTTGACAAATGTTAAACAATAATTCCGCCATGAATTTCGGTGCGGTCTCGCTTTAGCGCACGCTGTATGCGCAGTAACGTTAATTTTAAAAATCTAACACAGCGGTTGCATTAAGAACTAATGTATCTTTCATTTGCTGTCCAACCTGTATTTTTTAGTCACGTTTATGAATAGTTATCGATTAGATTAGGTGCCTCTCCAAGATGGCGCCGGACAGATTGCTTGAAGTTTGGCCACTACTCACATTGTATAACCACGATTTGTGCCGCTACATATGCACATTTTCGAACAAACCCTATATGCATTGTGTAATATGATGTTACAGGACTGTCATCTGAAGAAGTTTATGAAGGTTAGTCAAAAATTATATATCTTTTGCTTGCTTGTTACGATCGCTAACCTTTGCTGCTGGTAAATGGTGTTGTGTTTCTGGCTATTGTGGTAAGCTAATATAATGCTATATTGTGTTTTCGCTGTAAAACACTTAAAAAATCTGAAATATTGGTTGGATTCACAAGATGCTTGTCTTTCATTTGCTGTACACGATGCATTTTTCAGAAATGTTTTATGATGAGTATTTAGTTATTCCACGTTGGTCTCTATAATTACTCTGGCTGCTTCAGTGCTATTTTTGACGGTAGCTGTGATGGTAGCTGCAATGTAAAACTGATTTATACCTCAAATATGCACATTTTTTGAACAAAACATAGATTTATTGTGTAACATGTTATAAGACTGTCATCTGATGAAGTTGTTTCTTGGTTAGTTTGGTTGGTTCTTGGTTAGTTAGGTTGGCTTTGTGCATGCTACCTGTGCTGTGAAAAATGTCTGTCCTTCTTTGTATTTGGTGGTGAGCTAACATAAATATACGTGCTGTTTTCGCTGTAAAACATTTAAAAAATCGGACTTGTTGACTGGATTCACAAGATGTGTATCTTTCATTTGCTGTATTGGACTTGTTAATGTGTGAAAGTTAAATATTTCGAAAAAATAATTTTTGAATTTCGCGCTCTGCCTTTTCAGTGGAATGTGGGAGGAGTTCCGCTAGCGGAACGCCTCGGCCAGACAGGTTAAATCAATGATTTTGGTGGGTTCCATTGAAACATTAATAAAGTACAATATTTCTCAAGTTGGTATTTTGAGTTTCTCTCTGTACTTATATTGTTTATATTTTTTTAAGTATTGTTTGTGCATTGCCAGGGAACTCCCTGCTATATGTTGCTCTGGTTGTCTTCGTCAGTAAATATTTTTAATAGATGCTCAAAACCTATAGAATTATATTTATAGTCAGCTTACACCAATATCTGTTGTTCAAGGCTCAAACTCCCAATTCCATTTGGCAAAACCCACTGAGGTTTAAGGCAAAACCTCTCCCACTATCACATATCTAAATAAATAGGGTTACTTAATGTTAGCTCCGGCAGCCATTGAGCCCTTTCCAAATTGCTTATATTTCTGTAGTGAATTACTTAAACATCATACTTTTTATTAGTTCCAATAGGCTTACAATGTTCTTGGATGGTTGCTTAGACAGTAGCTAAGGCTGTATTTGGCTGTTATTTTTTAAAACACTTTGTTTCAGATGCAACAGAGTTACCTACTTAGCTAGCTTGCATTGCTAACGTTAGCACCAAAGATACAGTAGGCTTCAAGCATGATCGACTTGGATTCCTTTGTGATTTTGTAGGTCTGTTCTACATGTTGTTTGGACTGTTATTTAAGACAATCGCTAAGATTAAACTCAGCTATTATTATTGCAAAAGCTATTATTTTGGATGTAGCAGTCGGGCTAGCATGACACAGTACAAGGTTCGTACTGACATGAAAAGTCAAGTGTAATTTTAAAATGGTGTTTCTTTAATTTAATAATTTCTGTTAATGTAATTGATTTAGGCACAGTTTTTTTTATCAATTAAAAAAAAATCTACATATCAGCCAGAATCGGACTTAAGCTTCTGTGTTTGTGAGCATAACCTGCATGTGTGCGAGATGAGTGTCACGATCGTTATAATGAGTGGACCAAAGCGCAGCGTGATCTGGGTTCCACATCTTTTTATTTTTACGTGAAACTAAAACAATAAATAGCAAAACAAAACATGAAGCTAACAATAGGGCTAACAGGCAACTATACATAGTCAAGATCCCACAAAGCACAAAGGGGAAATGGCTGCCTAAATATGATCCCCAATCAGAGACAACGATAAACAGCTGCCTCTGATTGGGAACCATACCAGGCCAACATAGAAATATAATTACCTAGATGACCCACCCTAGTCACACCCCGACCTAACCAACAGAGAATAAAAGGCTCTCTATGGTCAGGGCTTGACAATGAGTGAGCCGTTGCTCAAGGAGAGAGAGAAAGATAGTTGGACATTGCAGCAGCAAGTTGGCCTAGCCTGTAAAATATGAACAGACAGACTGACTACGTAGCCAATTCAAAACATATATTGTACCCTCTAGTTAATCTCTAGGATAGGGGGCAGCATTTTCACATTTGGATGAAAAGCATACCCAAATTCAACTGCCAGCTACTCATCCCCAAAAGATAAGATATGCATAGTATTAGTAGATTTGGATAGAAAACACTCTGAAGTTTCTAAAACTGTTTGAATCATGTCTGTGAGTATAACAGAACTTATCTAGCAGGCGAAACCCGGAGGACAAACCATTCAGATTTTTTTTTTTTGAGGTCACTCTCTTTTCATTGTGTTTTCATTGGGAATACAGATTTCTAATTGACCTTCTTGCAGTTCCTACTGCTTCCACTGGATGTCAACAGTCTTTAGAAATTGGTTGAGGGTTTTTCCTTTGTGTAATGAAGAAGTACGGCCATCTTGAACGAGGGTCACTTGAAGTGTACTGTTAGTTAGAGGCGCGTGACCAGAAAGCTAGCTACAGTTTGTTTTAATCCTGTATTGAACACAGATCATCCCGTCTTCAATTTTATCGATTATTTACGTTAAAAATTACCTAAAGTTGTATTACAAAAGTAGTTTGAAATGTTTTGGCAAAGTTTACAGGTAACTTTTGAGATATTTTGTAGTCACGTTGCACAAGTTGGAACCGGTGTTTTTCTGGATCAAACGCGCCAAATAAATTGACATTTTGGATATATATTGATGGAATTAATCGAACAAAAGGACCATTTGTGATGTTTATGGAACATATTGGAGTGCCAACAACAGAAGCTCGTCAAAGGTAAGGAATGAATTAGATTTTTATTTCTGCGTTTTGTGTCTCGCCTGCAGGGTTGAAATATGCTTCTCTCTCTTTGTTTACAATGGTGCTATCCTCAGATAATAGCATCGTTTGCTTTCGCCGAAAAGCCTATTTCAATTCTGACATGTTGGCTGGATTCACAAAACGTGTAGCTTTATTTGGTATCTTTCATGTGTGATTTAATGAAAGTTTGATTTTTATAGTAATTTATTTGAATTTGGCGCTCTGCATTTTCTCTGGCTTTTGGCCAAGTGAAACAGTAGCGTCCCGCCTAAACTCAGATTTTTAGACATATCCCAGAGAAGTTAACTGTTTAGCGTTTGATAGCATGCATTAATGTTTTAGTTATGTCATGTCCCCAAAAACCTTCAACCTATGCTCGCGAAGAAGGCCATTATTTTTGACGAAACGAACAATTCACTTCGACATTGTATTATTTGGATTCCTTTTTGTAGTGAATAGTATGTGAATCAAAATAATTTGGGAATCGTGAACAGTAATTTTAGAAAAAAGTTTATCTGTAGCCTTTTGGAATGCTTCCAGCTGATTTGGGCAGCCAATGTATGCGACATTGCAACTCAATAGATGCTAGTCAACCTGAAAAGTAATCACTTCTAAGGTACCTAAGATAAATATGAAAAGGCAAATTTCCTGAAGAAAATTTGTGGGCTTACTTCCACTGAAAAAAAAGATTTGTAGCCTTCTTCCTCCATCTTCCTCTGATTTGTCATCCAAAGGGTCCCAGCTATTACATGTAGTGTTGTTTTGTTAGATAAAATCATTCTTTATTTCCCAAAATAGTCTGTTTAGTGAGCGCCATCGATTTGAGCAATCCACACTTTCAACATGCAGAGAAAAGAATCCAAAAATCTACCTCTAAACTTTGTTTCAACAAGTCAACATATGTTTCTACTTACTCTTCAGATACCCTAAAATGTAAACAAACTATACTATTACTTACGGAAAGCAGTATGCTCAATAGGAAACCGATTTTAGCGGGTGCCTAATGTCTTCATGCTCGAAAACACGAATTTCCAAGACTGTCCTTCTGCTAAAACTGATATTTCTTATTCGTTTTTGAAGTTACAAGCTTGAAACCTTGAACACAGACTGCTGACACCCTGCGGAAGCCATAGGAATTGCATCCAGTGAGCTGGATGACCTTTCTCTTGCCTTTCTAAGAGAATGGTCTCTCTCAAAAAAATCTGGTTGGATTTTCTCCTATCATATCTATTGTGTTATATTCTCCTATATTATTTTAACATTTCTAAAAACTACAAAGTATTTTCTTTCCAATGGTACAAATGATATGCAGATCCTGGCTTCAGGGCCTGAGCTACATGCAGTTAACTTTGGGCACGTCATTCAGACAGGAGGTGGAGAAAAAAGGGGCCTAGCCCTAAGACGTTTTAATGCAGCTGGTGGCCACACCAGATACTGACTGTTAGTTTTGATTTTGACTCCCCTTTTGTTCATGGACACATTATTCAATTTCTGTTAGTCACATGTCTGTTGAACTTGTTCAGTTCATGTCTTAGTTGTTGAATCTTGTTATGTTCATAGAAATATTTACACATGTTAAGTTTGCTGAAAATAAACGCAGTTGACAGTGAGAGAACGTTTCTTTTTTTGATATACACCATTATCCCACAAAACCTAGACCCACTCAAATTTACATACCGCCTCAGCACATCCACAGATGATGCAATCTCTTTGTCACTCAACACTGCCCTTCCCCACCTGGACAAAAGGAACACCTATGTGAGAATGCTAATCATTGACTACAGCTCAGCGTTCAACACCATATTGCCCTCAAAGCTCATCATTAAACTGAGGACCCTGGGACTAAACACCACCCTCTGCAACCGGATCCTGTACTTCCTGACGGACCTAAGGGTAGTTAACAACACATCTGTCAAGCTGATGTAAAACACTTGGCCCCTCAGGGGAGCGTGCTCAGTATCATCCTGTACTCCCTGTTTACACATCACTGCGAGGTCAGGCACAACTCCAACACCATCATTAAGTTGGCCGATGACCCAACAGTGGTAGGCCTGATCACCGACAACGATGAGACAGCCTATAGGGAGGAGGTCAGAGACTTGGCCGTGTGGTGCCAGGACAACAACCTCTCCCTCAACGTGATCAAGACAAAGGAGATGATTGTGGACTACAGGAAAAGGAGGACCGAGCACGGCCGCATTCTCATCGACGGGGCTTTAGTGGAGCAGGTTGAGAGCTTCAAGTTCCTTGGTGTCTACATCACCAACAAACTATTATGGTCCAAACATACCAAGACAGTCGTGCAGAGGGCACAACAAAGCCTATTCCCCCTCAGGAGACTGAAAAGATTTGGCGTGGGTCCTCAGATCCTCAAAAAGTTCTACCGCTGCATGGAAATTGTTCAGCCTCTGACCACAAGGCACTACAGAGGGTAGTGTGAATGGCCCAATACACCAAGCTTCCTGCCATCCAGGACCTCTATATCAGGCAGTGTCAGAGGAAGGCCCTAAAAATTGTCAAAGACTCCAGCCCCCCTAGTCATAGACTGTTACCTCTGCCACCACATGGGCCTATTGGTTAGAGCGTTGGGCCATTAATCGAAAGATTGCTCGATCAAATCCCCGAGCTGACAAGGTAAAACTTAATCGCCTCCCTGTTGTGTAGGATCCCTCTTCTCTTTGAAATGTTTGGCTGCGGTTCTAAGAACTTTCTCTCTGTCCTGGTTCCTCAGGAACTGGAAGAGGAAGGGTTGGGGGTTCTGATCAGAGAATGGGCGAGGGGCGAGTGAACTGTGTGCCCATTCTATTACCAGGGGTTTAGCTAAATGTACTTTGCCCAGTAGGGAGGGGATAATGGCAGCAAATAAATCAATAGGGTCCGTCCCCTCACAGCCCTCGGGGAGGCTGATAATTCTAATGTTGCTTCGCCTACTGTAGTTTTCCAAATGGTCGACCTTATTCATCAGGTATTCGTTGTTTTTGTGCAGTTTCTGTAATTCCATCCCAATTGCCTCTAGCTTGTCCTCAGCAGTGCTGATGTGCTATTCAGCTTATTCAATTCGTGATCTTAGCGTGTTGATAGTCGTTGTCAAACCTGAGATGGAGTTTTTGATTTCAGCCAGCTGTGCTGAGATGGAGCTGCTGATCTCAGACTTTTTCAAGTTAAATTGTGTTGTGAGGGGGTCATTGCCTTATTTGATCACTTTGAGGATGTGAGCTAGCCTAGCTTCTTCCTGAGGTGTCATGAACATATATTCCAACGTGATATTCATGGAAGCATTACAATATGATTACAACCCAAATGCAATGTGAAATGCACTCATAATTTATGAGATAAGCTTTTTCTTGGCTAGGTTACTAGTTAGCTAAGCTAACTGCAGTCTAACTAAGTGGAGCATTGCATCATGGGAGATTAAATGCACCCTGGAAGTTGTAGTGTACTGTAGACAAGGGCAATGCAGAGCATTAAAAATGGACAAAAATACAGAAATCGTGCAGTAGGCTATGACTAACAAAAACGATAAAACATCAACATGTGTATCAAATCTTACAGTAGTGCATATATACTAACTACAAACTCACGGACGATTATTAAAGCTCAAACCAAGTTAATTCATCCAAAAGTTTCAATCACAAACCAAACATGATAATAATAGGTCCACTGTCCTCCCTTCAATCATTAATCATTTGTTTTATTAATCCACCCCAACGTTTATGTACTCTTATTTAGACACGGCAACATGTATCTCGCCACCGAGTCTAAAAAATTACATCTGTATATGACTGGTCTCTCTTTTCCCCATGATTTTCCGTATCTACCGCATCACAATGCCGTTCATGTTCATGAACAAAAAATGTTAAAAGGTAATTTAGGTTTGGTTTGCTGTTGCTTGACATAATTGCTTCTTTATACTTTACTAACAATTACTCACAATATTAACTCCAATCTAATTCCTCGTGACTCCTCCTCCCTTTCGTCCATTCTATAAATATTTTTCAGAATAAGATGACATAAAATGCAAATCTATTTCAGAATAAGATGAAATAAAATGTCTCACGAGATGAAAACCCCCCCAAGGAGTATTTGGCCGTTCCGATTCTAACTTGTTACCTTTTACACTCCATTGTCTTTGATTCTCGGGTGTTGTTACTGGTTTCGATGCTGCCCCTGTTACCTTGCTGAATGTAACACTTTTCCCTGTTGTAAATGTAGCATATTTCTCATCGTAAGGAATCAGCGATATTTGATCCCAGGTATCTATTAAAAAGTTGTGTGAGACGTGGCCTCCTACGTCTCCCTTCGCATAGAAACTGTCATCTCTATGAACCACTATCGATCGAACTGAGGCCATACACTGCTATTTAAAAGTTTCCTGCCCCGCTGCCGTCAAGAGGGTTTGTTGCTGTTGTTTTGACAAAGATTCAAATGCTTGCATCCCCTCTGAATGCAGCGGGTGCAGTAGTCTCCATTATCGTTCTCCACTCATCTAAAACAGGGATCTGTCGCCCTACACGTTGATGTTTTTTCGCTACTTTTTCTTCTCTGTTCCTTTGTCCTACCTTGACCAATCAAACCCCTGTTATTTGGACTTTCACTGTGCCTGTATTAACCCCTCGCACGACTGCGAAGTGAGCGGATTTAGATTCCACTCTCAAAGCATCCTGCTCTATTTCATCAACTACCCCCTCAATTGCTGTTTTGATAACAGGTTTCAAACCTACCATCAAAGCAGACGTACAAATGATATCAATGTACTCACATACCTAGTCTTTTTGCAGCTGAGTACATCTACTAATTTTGGGTTTATCGGTTTGTCTTTTTTGTTGATAGAATGCTGACATCTAAACGCTGGTGTATTGAGCCAAGTCACAATTGCATCCCTGAATTCTCTATTAGATTGGAATTTTTCATCAGCAGGGAAATGCTTAACAATTTTATCCAGTATGCAAAAAAAAAATCCATATTCGAGACGTTTTGGTAGAATGCTCGTGCGCCTCTTTCAGCGCCTCAATAGCTTTTCAAAACTTTTCTTCCTCTAGTCCCGCTTTACAGGGAGAATCGGGGGCCGCCGGTCGCCATTTCAATAGTTATTATTCCGAAGCCTCTCCCGACGGTGTTCAGGGTGTTTAGGTCTCCTCACTCCCGGCTCTATACACGCCTTCTATTAGCTATTTTCCAAGGTGGCGATACCCACTTACTAAACCAATACCAATACTAAAGCATCTGCACATTTATTATTGGAGAATACGGGTGACCTAATGTCTTATTCCAGTGTTACGCCTCATATCACTATTGTTGACAACACACATTACCAGAAGTATTCACAGTTGTCTGGCTTTTTTCAGGGTTCCCCACGCCATTAAGGCCTAAACCAACCTCTCTCCTTATTGCTACTGCTAATACACTCGAATCATGTTCAAACAATTTTTGAATATCTTTTTTTTCTGGATGAGGAGAGCCTCATCCAGAGCTTATAGGCAACCTTTTATCACTATCCACATACACTCTGCTGCCTCATTGCCACTGTGGCTGGGACTTTCGTCCCTCTTACAGATCTCGCAGGGTAATACTCCCACTAGGGACCTATCCTATACGGAACCTACCCTATTCTGTAATGTCACTCATGGATTTCGCAGAGGAAAACCTATCCTTAAAGGAACCTACCCTATACCTTATATTTACAACCAGTCGTTATACAATGGGCCAACTGAATTGTTCAGCCTACGATTCTCATCTCCCCAAGATGTCAGAATGAGTAATAACTGGTGTAGGAACTGTGCCTACCTTATTTTTGGTGCCGGCTCCTGTTTCATTGATTCAGAATACCTAGTTCGACTGTAAATCGTGGTGAACCCTGCTCGCAGCGCCAACTGTTAGGTTCTAAAGGAACCAAGTAAAAACTCACGGATGATTATTAACGCTCAAACCAAGTTTATTCACCCAAAGGGTCAGACAGCTGAACAGACAAATACATGTTTCCACCAGCACAAGTATATATACCACAATTTGGGTGCAGTCTCCTCCGTCCCTCTAAACATTACATCTTTATTGCTAGGCAGGAAGTTAAGTGAGGCAGATAATAAACTGTTCCTTCACCCTTAATGTGACCTGCCCTGACTTCCGCCCCATTCCTCACTAATCCACAGCTCTCCACCCTTATCAGTGACTGCAACCATGCCTTTCCTTTACTCTGTACGTTCCAAGCCTTTGGCTCATATCCAACCTTAATTGACCCCACCATATACATTCCTCCTACAGAAAGCCATTAACTTCTGGTGTAGAAACCAGACTGTGACATCCCTCATTTCCATAGGATACCTGATGACCAATATTTCAAGTTTAGAAGTCAGAATACATCACTAGTTATAAAGTGGTGAAATTGTCCATTAACTGCTTAGTATCAAAGAAGCAAAGCTTTGAGACTTACCTGGACTGGCGCTTATCTTTGTGTAGTTTATTGCGTAGGCAATGTGGAAGCAGAGATTCTATTGCTTTTGAAGGCCCACATTTTAAGGAGTTTTATGAAATAACTTGATTATCAGTCCTGGAGCCAATCTCTCCCTGGATGTGCTGTCGCAGTCAAACATTCCACATAACAAGGCTTTCCCCTGAGTTAGGTAGGTGACATTTCTGGGTGTAGGCCTAAATGGTCTGTCACCATATTGCCACCTCAGCATCTATGTTCCCCTCCATCTTTCCACCAGTATCTTTCCCTCCTCCCTGCACCAGTATCTTCGCTTCCTCTTCCCCAAATTTGTCCACATGATCCATCCTTATCCACCAGTCTCTGTCTCCTTTTCCCGCCATCAGTCAGGTAACCTAAATCATCTTGTCTCCAGGTACAGTGGAGGATGCTAATGACTGTAGGAGCAGTTTTTCCAGAGCCAGCAGCAAACAGCAGGTCTGCTAAGCTGTCCTGAGAACAGAGGGACTGTTTATCTGGGGAGGCGGGCTTCCCCTCCATCATCCTGCCATTAAAGACCGCTGCATAGCGCTTCATGCTACACAGCGAGATAAGGCCTCCAGGCAGGTCCTTTCTGCAAGGCCTCACTCACTACAATGGAGAGGAGACTAACACACCTGACAGTTTTGACCCAGTTGAACACTTTCCCAATCCCATCTATTGCACAGTTTAGCATAATTATTTTATATTTTAACCAGTCTGATTAAAGTCACTATCTGGAATGTCTTCTATGGCTTTTCAGGGAACTGTCCAGTCTTTTGCACCACAAAAAAAATGTCTCACCATCTTGTAAATATGTCCAATATTTATTTGATTTCAAGATCGATGTTGTAAAGGCAGTTTTTCACAGTATCTAAACCCAAATAAAACTGTTGCTCTATATTTTATAGCTCTAAATGGACTTACTGTGTACACCAATTCCATTTACCTCAAACACCTGGCAACATACCACTTGATATCAGTTGCTATGCAACATGAAGACTGTGAATTCTTTTCTCCCTGGCCTTGTCAACTTCTGTTGCTCTGCTAATGAATGTCCATTGTGTCTTCAGAGGGCCTTGTGGGAAATCGGTATTGTCAGTGGGTTTTGGAGTGGGAATCAGTTAGATGTTTGTCCAACCATGTGTAAATTGTCAGGTCTGTGGATAATATCATCTGCTAAATGACTAAAATGTAAATGTTATGCAGTCTTTCAGTCAAATTGGACGCTTCCTTAGCAGCGTGCCAATCATGCTCAAGTTGTATTTTTCTTGGTACTGTATTTACAAAAGGTTCAGTTGAATGCAGTTTGTTGCACATCATTTTTTTAAAATGTCACAATAGAGGGCAGCCTTTGCATGTGTCACCAAGCTTTGTAGAACACCATCATAATCATAGAGAACTATAGTGGAAAACTGAGGCAGTGAAATCGCAGTATAATTGAATGTGTTTAAATTTATGTTTCGTATACCCCAAAGACATCAATTTAGAAAAGGCTCTTTACTTTGACTGCCAGAGGGAAATTCATTCGTTTTGGGTCACTTTATATGAGCACAACTGTGCTAATAACTAGTTAAAACAACAGCCCATGTCAATGATGGGATTGGTTTGTTATGTATTTATTGTATCCATCAGGATATTAAAGAGTGTGCTTGTCTAGCAAGCAATGTACTTAGTCACAGCCTTCTGAGACAATAGAAGGCAGGACTCTCTGAGTCAATTGCAGTAACCTGGGAAACAGTAAACCATTTCGCTCCAGCAGACTACTTAATAGCTTTGGCCAATGTAGAGGCTGGAAATCCATCAGTCAATTGGGCCAGACAGAGATGAACAGTCTGCTCAGTGCCCTGAGGAGACATGGGGAAGAAGAATGGGGCTCTTCTCATTGTCTCTGGTGATTAAGAAGCCTGTCTCACTTGAAATACGACACATCACCTGAGCTGGCTGTAGTCTATGTTGAGGAGGTCTTCAGTGTTTTGTTTTAAGCTTGTTGTCCATTTGTTCTTTTGACCCTGTAAACCTGAGCTGTTATTTGAACTATGTGAGCCTGGCGGTCTTTGGACACCTGTTTGGGTCTTGCTGACAGAGCTGTATGAATGTGCGTGTAGCTGGCGCAGGGAGAAAGTCATATTGCAGTATAAAGCATCTTGGCTTGTCTCCGTATGTCGCTCTATCCCTAATGGTTAATATCTTAAGGAAGTCTAAGTTTGTGTTATAGTCGCAAGGCTCAAACATTAGCCACTCTTGCCCCATCTATAAAACAGGAATTAATGTTTCACATATGGGCTAGAATCACTATAATTTATAGACACGCCATGGTTCACAACTACAGTTTAATGTTTGCAGTGACATAACATATGTTGTCTATATGAGGTGTGCTGAAACATTGTTTTGACCCAGAGTGTCAGGCTATTTCTGTTTCTGTTTTCAGTGGTTAACTCTGCCCAGTTCCCAGTCATCTTTAATGCAGAATCCCACGTCTTGCAGGGGGCAGAGTCTAATGTGAAAACAATTTGAACCCAGAAAGTAATTTCCTCTCTCTCCTCATTACCAGTCGGCTGACTAGCAGACAGCTTAACGGCAACTGGAATTGTTGCCACAGATGAAGTTAACCCCTTACACTCGTGGATATTGGCCTATATGGATTGGGCTAAATTTAAATGTTTCCTACGGAAGAAATATGAAAACCATACGCATAACCATGGTAGCAATTAAAAGTATACAGTTTGGAGATAATTGGAAAATTATTAGACCAAGGGACTACAGTTCACCTGACACAAGACTGAACCCAACCATTACACTGTTGATATTATGTATGTTTTACATTTACTGTACCTTTTGCCGCATTTGTTGATAACAAAATCTGAAAATTCTCTGGATTACATTCAGTAACATGATAACACTATTCCTGGAAAACATGGTATAGGTGCAACATAAGGCAAAACAATTACAAGGGTTTGAGTGAGAGGACTAACTGGTGTCTCCCAAGTGACCATACACCTTTCAAAAGTGTGCACAGTTCCTAAGCAATTTCAGTGGACTTTTATGACTCAAAGAAGTCTTCAACTCTATGGCAAATCATCTTCACAATAAACAAACAGGCTCATTCTGTTCAGAACAACCCAGGGTATGACGACATGTCATCTTGTAACTACATCACAGTGATCATAAGAGTAGATGTCATGCTTTATAAAGGGTTCATAAATGTAGCATAACTATGCATAACTAACTAGCATAACCACCATGCTAAATGTGACAACTCACTGTCAAATATGACATACACACACACTGTGTTTTTAGGGTGGAATAAGCACTGCTTAATACTAATTGGGGAAAAATTTGCTAGCTAGCTAACAAACAACTGTAACGATTGTGAGTAAAATTTGAGAGACAACAAGTGCAAATGTATTTATGTTTTCAATAAACATTGGAGACGAAATATAACTTGAAATTTGTCAACAATATTAGCAAGCCTTATTTGTTTTGGCCCATGGTTACGTGAGTGTTGTTTTTGTTGCAAAACAACCAACCTTTCTAAAAGTAGGGAGGAATTATGGACAGGGTAGGAACTAAAGTGTTGGTCAGTGTTTCCAGCATCTAAGTAGATGTTACATTACACGTTTTCTTACCTCGTGTAGCTAGCTAACATATTCATGCTTCACCTATTATTCCTCTCTGATTTACAACGGGGGCTATACGGACATGCCTGGTGCCCAAATTGATGACGTACAGTTGAAGTCGGAAGTTTACATACACTTAGGTTGGAGTCATTAAAACTGGTTTTTCAACCACTCCACAAATGTCTTGTTAACAAACTATAGCTTTGGCAAGTCAGTTAGGACATCTACTTTGTGCATGACACAAGTAATTTTTCCAACAATTGTTTACAGACAGATTATTTCACTTATAATTCCCTGTATCACAATTCCAGTGGTTCAGAAGTTTGCATACACTAAGTTGACTGTGCCTTTAAACAGCTTGGAAAATTCCAGAAAATTATGTCATGGCTTTAGAAGCTTCTGATAGGCCAATTGACATAATTTAAGTCAATTGGAGGTGTACCTGTGGATACATTTCAAGGCCTACCTTAGGGTCACTTAGAAATGTCCTTGTTTTTGAAAGAAAAGCACATGTTTATCCATTAAAATTACATAAAATTGATCAGAAGTATAGTGTAGACATTGTTAATGTTGTAAATGACTATTGTAGCTGGAAACGACAGATCTTTTATGGAATATCTACATAGGCCCATTATCAGCAACCATCACTCCTGTGTTCCAACGGCACGTTGTGTTAGCTAATCCAAGTCCTCAACTGGCAGCTTCATTAAATAGTACCGCAAAACACCAGTCTCAACGTCAACAGTGTTGCTTGACATCATGGGAAAATCAAAAGAAATCAGCCAAGACCTCAGAAAAACAATTGTAGACCTCCACAAGTCTGGTTCATCATTGGGAGCAATTTCAAAACGCCTAAAGCTACCACATTCTGTTCAGTGTCTGTGTTCTTTTGCTCATCTTAATCTTTTCTTTTTATTTATTACAAGATTAAAACATGACAGGAGGGTTTGATTCTTATTAAAGACATTGTGTCCAGATAGGCTACCTTAGGAAACTTTCTGGATGGACATACAGTGGGGCAAAAAAGTATTTAGTCAGCCACCAATTGTGCAATGTCTCCCACTTAAAAAGATGAGAGAGGCCTGTAATTTTCATCATAGGTACACTTCAACTATGACAGACAAAATGAGAAAAAAAAATCCAGAAAATCACATTGTAAGATTTTTAATTAATGAATTATTTGCAAATTATGGTGGAAAATAAGTATTTGGTCAATAACAAAAGTTTATCTCAATACTTTGTTATATAACCTTTGTTGGCAATGACAGAGGTCAAACGTTTTCTGTAAGTCTTCACAAGGTTTTCACACACTGTTGCTGGCATTTTGGCCCATTCCTCCATGCAGATCTCCTCTAGAGCAGTGATGGTTTGGGGCTGTTGCTGGGCAACAGGGACTTTCAACTCCCTCCAAAGATTTTCTATGGGGTTGAGATCTGGAGACTGGCTAGGCCACTCCAGGACCTTGAAATGCTTCTTACGAAGCCACTCCTTCGTTGCCCGGGCGGTGTGTTTGGGATCATTGTCATGCTGAAAGACCCAGCCACATTTCATCTTCAATGCCCTTGCTGATGGAAGGAGGTTTTCACTCAAAATCTCACGATACATGGCCCCATTCATTCTTTCCTTTACACGGATCAGTCGTCCTGGTCCCTTTGCAGAAAAACAGCCCCAAAGCATGATGTTTCCACCCCCATGCTTCACAGTAGGTATGGTGTTCTTTGGATGCAACTCAGCATTCTTTGTCCTCCAAACACGACGAGTTGAGTTTTTACCAAAAAGTTATATTTTGGTTTCATCTGACCATATGACATTCTCCCAATCTTCTTCTGGATCATCCAAATGCTCTCTAGCAAACTTCAGACGGGCCTGGACATGTACTGGCTTAAGCAGGGGGACACGTCTGGCACTGCAGGATTTGAGTCCCTGGTGGCGTAGTGTGTTACTGATGGTAGGCTTTGTTACTTTGGTCCCAGCTCTCTGCAGGTCATTCACTAGGTCCCCCCGTGTGGTTCTGGGATTTTTGCTCACCGTTCTTGTGATCATTTTGACCCCACGGGGTGAGATCTTGCGTGGAGCCACAGATCGAGGGAGATTATCAGTGGTCTTGTATGTCTTCCATTTCCTAATAATTGCTCCCACAGTTGATTTCTTCAAACCAAGCTGCTTACCTATTGCAGATTCAGTCTTCCCAGCCTGGTGCAGGTCTACAATTTTGTTTCTGGTGTACTTTGACAGCTCTTTGGTCTTGGCCATAGTGGAGTTTGGAGTGTGACTGTTTGAGGTTGTGGACAGGTGTCTTTTATACTGATAACAAGTTCAAACAGGTGCCATTAATACAGGTAACGAGTGGAGGACAGAGGAGCCTCTTAAAGAAGGTCTGTGAGAGCCAGAAATCTTGCTTGTTTGTAGGTGACCAAATACTTATTTTCCACCATAATTTGCTAATAAATTCATAAAAAATCCTACAATGTGATTTTCTGGATTTTTTTTCTTCTCATTTTGTCTGTCATAGTTGAAGTGTACCTATGATGAAAATTACAGGCCTCTCTCATCTTTTTAAGTGGGAGAACTTGCACAATTGGTGGCTGACTAAATACTTTTTTGCCCCACTGTATAGGCCTAAAGAGAAAGCACCCTTCAATCAAAGCCACCAGCAAATATTTCTCCTTTCTCCTAATGTCCTTGTTTTCCATGAAAACATACATGAAATGAGTTGCAAAATTAATAGGACATATAGTCAAGACGTTTACAAGGTTATAAATAATGGGTTTTCATTGAAATGATAATTGTGTCCTTCAAAGAATCCTCCATTTGCAGCATTTACAGCCTTGCAGACTTTTGGCATTCTAGTTATCAATTTGTTGAGGTAATCTGAAGAGATTTCACCTCATGCATCCTGAAGCACCTCCCACAAGTTGGATTGGCTTGATAGGCACTTCTTACGTACCATACGGTCAAGCTGCTCCCACAACAGCTAAATAGGCTTGAGATCCGGTGACTGTGCTGGCCACTCCATTATAGACAGAATACCAGCTGACTGCTTCTTCCCTAAATAGCTCTTGCATAGTTTGGAGCTGTGCTTTGGGTCATTGTCCTATTGTAGGAGGAAACTGGCTCCAATAAAGCGCCGTCCACAGCGTATGGAATGGTGTTGCAAAATGGAGTGATAGCCTTCCTTCTTCAAGATCCCTTTTGCCCTGTACAAATCTCCCAATTTACCACCACCAAAGCACCCCCAGACCCTCACATTGCTTCCACCATGCTTGATAGCATCTTTACATTTTTTCTGCGTCTCATGTATGTTCTTCTTTGTGATCCGAACACCTCAAACTTAGATTACTCTGTCCATAACAATTTTTTCTAATCTTCCTCTGTCCAGCGTCTTTTCTTTTGCCCATTTTAATCGTTTCTTTTTATTGGCCAGTCTGAGATATGGCTTTTTCTTTGCAACTCTGCCTAGAAGGCCAGCATCCCGTAGTCGCTTCTTCACTGTTGACGTTGAGACTGGTGTTTTGCGGGTACTATTTAACCTCTCTGGGATATGTGGGCCGCTAGCGTCCCGCATGGCCAACATCCAGTGAAAATGCAGAGCGCCAAATTCAAATATTTAAATTTTTATAGTAACTCTTTATGAAATCACACATGCAATACACCAAATTTAACCTGTTGAGGACAGAGGGCGCTGTTTTCACTTTGGGGGAAAATCGTGCCCAATTTAAACGGCCTCGTACTCAATTCTTGCTCGTACAATATGCATATTATTATTACTATTGGATAGAAAACACTCTCTAGTTTCTAAAACCGTTTGAATTATATCTGTGAGTAAAACAGAACTCCTTTTGCAGCAAACTTCCTGATAGGAAGTGGAAAATCTGAAATCGATGCTCTGTTCTAGGGCCTGCCTATAAATGTCCTTGATATTTATTAGTATAGATGCACTTCATACGTCTTCCACTAGATGTCGACAGGCAGTGAGAGAAGAAATGGAGTGTGTAACTTGATCTGGGGTCGAATAAAAGCTCTCGGCATGACGTGTCACCAGTTTCCTGTTTTCTGGAGAGCGCGTGAAGGGACCTGGATTTGCCTTCTGATAAGCTGTCGTTATGGACGACTAATATCTCCGGCTTTGATTTTATTTGATACATGTGACAATATCATCGTAAAGTATGTTTTTTCAATATAGTTTTATTAGATTATTGAAATTTATTCGGGACGTTAGGCGTGTTGCGTTGTGTGCCTTTGTTCAGGAAGGAGAGCTTAGCGCCACTTTGCTAGCTTTTCGTGCTAATTGACTGGAGAAGAGGACATTCTAAATCCAAACAACGATTGTTCCCGACAAAGGACCCCTTGTACAACATTCTGATGAAAGATCATCAAAAGTAGGACCCATTTTATGATGCTATTTCATATATCTGTCGAACATGTTGTACTAGTCGTTTGCGCCCAGAATTTGGGTACTCTCTCGCTATACCTAAGCTGGATGTCGTAATGAAGTTATTTTTAGAATTCTAACACGGCGATTGCATTAAGAACTAGTGTATCTATCATTTCCTATACAACATGTATTTTCTAGTAACGTTTATGAATAGTTATTTGGTCAGAAGAGGACATTCTTCTTCTGATGTTGGAGTGTCATAAAAATATCCGCACATTCTGGGAAAAAGATGCTACGTTAGCACAATGTATAACCACTGATTTCAGCTCTAAATATGCACATTTTCGAACAAAACATAAGTGTATGTATAACCTGATGTTATAGGACTGTCATCTGATGAAGGTTTATGAAGGTTTGTGAAAATTAATATCTTTTGCTGGTTTATTCCCTATCGCTAACGTGCCTATTACTATCGCTAACGTGCCTTGATGAATGAATGCGGTAGTGTGGTAGGCTATTGTAGTAAGCTAATATAATGCTATATTGTGTTTTCGCTGTAAAACACTTTAAAAAATCGGACATGTTGACTGGATTCACAAGATGTGTATCTTTCATTTGCTGTATTGGACTTGTTAATGTGTGAAAGTTAAATATTTCAAAAAAATATATTTTGAATTTCGCGCTCTGCCTTTATAGTGGAATGTGGGAGGAGTTCCGCTAGCGGAACGCCGGTGCCAGACAGGTTAAGCTACACTCGTTGTGGATCCAGCCAATGTGTCAAATTTCATATAGGCTTTGCAACGAAAGCACACCAAACGATTATGTTAGGTCAGTACATAGCCACAGAAAAACACAGCCATTTTTCCAGCCAAAGAGAGGAATCACAAAAAGCAGAAATAGAGATAAAATTAATCACTAACCTTTGATGACACTCATTGAACTTCATGTTAAACAATACATGTATGTTTTGTTCGATAAAGTTCATATTTATATCCAAAAATCTCAGTTTACAATTGCGCGTTACGTTCAGTAATGTTTTGCTTCCAAAACATCCGGTGATATTACAGAGAGCCACATCAATTTACAGAAATACTCTATGAATGTTGATGAAAATAGATGTGTTATGCATGGAACTTTAGATAAACTTCTTAACTTCTCTAGGATAGGGGGCAGCATTTTCACATTTGGATGAAAAGCGTGCCCAGAGTAAACTGCCTCCTACTCAGTCCCAGAATCGAATATATGCATATCATTATTAGTATTGGATAGAAAACACTCTGAAGTTTCCAAAACTGTTTGAATCATGTCTGTGACTATAACAGAATTTATTTGGCAGGCAAAACCCCGAGGACAAATCATTCAGATTCTTTTTTTTAGGTCACTCTCTTTTCAATAAGGTTTCATTGGGAATCCAGTTTAAGGGACCTTCCTGCAGTTCCTATCGCTTCCACTGGATGTCAACAGTCTTTAGAAATTGGTTGAGGTTTTTCATTTGAGAAATGAAGAAGTAGCCATGTTCAGAATGAGGCTCCAGTGAAGTGTACTGTTTGTTAGAGGCGCGTGACCAGAAAGTATGCTACACATTGTTTTCCTCCGGTATTGAACACAGATCATCCCGTCTTCAATTTTATCGATTATTTACGTAAAAAAATACCTAAAGTTGTATTACAAAAGTAGTTTGAAATGTTTGGAAAAAGCTTACATTTAACTTTTGAGATATTTTGTAGTCACGTTGTGCAAGTTGGAACTGGTATTTTTCTGGATCAAACGCGCCAAATAAATTGACCTTTTGGATATATATCGACGGAATTAATCGAACAAAAGGACCATTTGTGATGTTTATGGGGCATATTGGAGTGCCAACAGAAGAAGCTCGTCAAAGGTAAGGCATGAATTATATCTTTATTTCTGCGTTTTGTGTCGCGCCGGGAGGGTTGAAATATGATGGTCTGTGATTGTTAGCTGGGGTGCTATCCTCAGATAATAGCATTGTTTGCTTTCGACGTAAAGCATTTTTGAAATCTGACATGTTGGCTGGATTCACAACAAGTGTAGCTTTAATGTGGTATATTGAATGTATGATTTCATGAAAGTTTAATTTATTTGAATTTGGCGCTCTGCATTTTCACTGGATATTGGCCACATATCCCAGAGAGGTTTTAATGCAACCGCTGTGTCAGATTTCAAAAAAGCTTTACCGAAAAAGCACACCATTCAATAAAGTGAGTACAGCGCTCAGAGCCCAAACAAGCCAAAAAGATATCTGCCATGTTGTGGAGTCAACAAAGTCAGAAATAGCATTATAAATATTTACTTACCTTTGATGATCTTCATCAGAATGCACTCCCAGGAATCCCAGTTCCACAATAAATGTTTGATTTGTTCGATAAAGTCCATAATTTATGTCCAAATATCTCCTTTTGTTCGCGCGTTTAGTACACAATCCAAACTGACGACGCGCTGGCAGGTCCAGGTAAAAGTTCAGACGAAAAGTCATATTACAGTTCGTAGAAACATGTCAAACGAAGTATAGAATCAATCTTTAGGATGTTTTTATCATAAATCTTCAATAATGTTCCAACCAGAGAATTCCTTTGTCTTCAGAAATGCAATGGAACGCAAGCTAACTCTCTCATGTGGAGGTGCATGGCCAGCTTGTGGCACTCTGCCAGACCTCTGACTCAATCCCCTCTCATTCCCCCCTCCTTTATAGTAGAAGCATCAAACAAGGTTCTAAAGACTGTTGACATCTAGTGGAAGCCTTAGGAAGTGCAACATGACCCCATTTCCACTGTATCTTGGATAGGCAAAGAGTTGAAAAACTACAAACCTCAGATTTCCCAATTCCTGGTTGGATTTTTTTCTCTGGTTTTTGCCTGCCATATGAGTTCTGTTATACTCACAGACATCATTCAAACCGTTTTAGAAACTTCAGAGTGTTTTCTATCCAAATCTACTAATTACACTGCTCAAAAAAATAAAGGGAACACTTAAACAACACAATGTAACTCCAAGTCAATCACACTTCTGTGAAATCAAACTGTCCACTTAGGAAGCAACACTGATTGACAATAAATTTCACATGCTGTTGTGCAAATGGAATAGACAACAGGTGGAAATTAGAGGCTTATTAGCAAGACACCCCCAATAAAGGAGTGGTTCTGCAGGTGGTGACCACAGACCACTTCTCAGTTCCTATGCTTCCTGGCTGATGTTTTGGTCACTTTTGAATGCTGGCGGTGCTTTCACTCTAGTGGTAGCATGAGTCTACAACCCACACAAGTGGCTCAGGTAGTGCAGCTCATCCAGGATGGCACATCAATGCGAGCTGTGGCAATAAGGTTTGCTGTGTCTGTCAGCGTAGTGTCCAGAGCATGGAGGCGCTACCAGGAGACAGGCCCGTACATCAGGAGACGTGGAGGAGGCCGTAGGAGGGAAACAACCCAGCAGCAGGACCGCTACCTCCGCCTTTGTGCAAGGAGGAGCACTGCCAGAGCCCTGCAAAATGACCTCCAGCAGGCCACAAATGTGCATGTGTCTGCTCAAACGGTCAGAAACAGACTCCATGAGGGTGGTATGAGGGCTTGACGTCCACAGGTGGGGGTTGTGCTTACAGCCCAACACCGTGCAGGACGTTTGGCATTTGTCAGAGAACACCAAGATTGGCAAATTCGCCACTGGCGCCCTGTGCTCTTCACAGATGAAAGCAGGTTCACACTGAGCACATGTGACAGACGTGACAAAGTCTGGAGACGCCGTGGAGAACGATCTGCTGCCTGCAACATCCTCCAGCATGACCGGTTTGGCGGTGGGTCAGTCATGGTGTGGGGTGGCATTTCTTTGTGGGGCCAAACAGCCCTCCATGTGCTCGCCAGAGGTAGCCTGACTGCCATTAGGTACCGAGATGAGATCCTCAGACCCCTTGTGAGACCATATGCTGGTGCGGTTGGCCCTGGGTTCCTCCTAATGCAAGACAATGCTAGACCTCATGTGGCTGGAGTGTGTCAGCAGTTCCTGCAAGAGGAAGGCATTGATGCTATGGACTGGCCCGCCCGTTCCCCAGACCTGAATCCAATTGAGCACATCTGGGACATCATGTCTCGCTCCATCCACCAACGCCACGTTGCACCACAGACTGTCCAGGAGTTGGCGGATGCTTTAGTCCAGGTCTGGGAGGAGATCCCTCAGGAGACCATCCGCCACCTCATCAGGAGCATGCCCAGGCGTTGTAGGGAGGTCATACAGGCACGTGGAGGCCACACACACTACTGAGCCTCATTTTGACTTGTTTTAAGGATATTACATCAAAGTTGGATCAGCCTGTAGTGTGGTTTTCCACTTTAAGTGTGACTCCAAATCCAGACCTCCATGGGTTGATAAATTTGATTTCCATTGATAATTTTTGTGTGATTTTGTTGTCAGCACATTCAACTATGTAAAGAAAAAAGTATTTAATAAGAATATTTCATTCATTCAGATCTAGGATGTGTTATTTTAGTGTTCCCTTTATTTTTTTGAGCAGTGTATATGCATATTATAGCTTTTAGGACAGAGTAGCAGGCAGTTTATTCTGGACACCTTTTTATCCAAGCTCAATACTGCCCCCCTGTCCCAAATAAGTTAATGAAGCTGCCAGTTGGGGACTTGTGAGGCATCTGTTTCTCAAACTAGACACTCTAATGTACTTGTCCTCCTGCTCAGTTGTGCACCGGGGCCTCCCACTCCTCTTTCTATTCTGGTTAGAGCCAGTCTGCGCTGTTCTGTGAAGTGAGTAGTACACAGCGTTGTAACGAGATCTTCAGTTTCTTGGCAATTTCTCGCATGGAATAGCCTTTATTTCTCAGAACAAGAACAAGAATAGACTGACGAGTTTCTTTGTTTCTGGCCATTTTGAGCCTGTAATCGTTCTCACAAATGCTGATGTTCAAGATACTCAACTATTCTAAAAAAGGCCAATTTTATTGCTTCTTTAATCAGAACAACAGTTTTCAGTTTTCAGCTTCGCTAATATAGTTGCAAAAGGGGTTTCTAATGATTAATTAGCCTTTTTAAATCTTAACTTCTTGTCAATACGGGGGCGCTGTTTTCACTTTTCACTTTGGAAAAAATCGTACACAAATGAAACGGCCTCGTACTCTGTTCTAGATCATACAATATGCATATTATTATTACTATTGGATAGAAAACACTCTCAAGTTTCTAAAACTGTTTGAATTATATCTGTGAGTAAAACAGAACTCATTTTGCAGCAAACTTCCATACAGGAAGTGAAAAATCTGAAAACGAGGCTCTGTTTCAGGGCCTGCCTATTCAACTGGCTTTTATTTATCGATATGCATGCACTTCATACGCCTTCCACTAGATGTCAACAGGCAGTGGAAGGTGGAATGGGGTGTCTAGCTTGATCTGAGGCCGAACAAGAGCTTTTGGAGTGACAGGTCCGGTATTTTCTTTGTCTTCGACGGCGCGCGAGGGACCTCGACATTGTCTTCTGAAAAGCGTTTGGTATACACGGCAGATATATCCGGCTCTGATTTTATTTGATACATATGATAATAACATCATAAAGTAGGTTTTTTCAACCGAGTTTTATCAGTTTATTCAACGTTTATTGGGACTTTTGGAGTTTTCCGTTCTTTGCGCCAAGAGAGGATGGGAATGTTAGCAACCTTGGCTAGTATTGTGGCGCAAATTCGACAGAAGAAATGGACATTCTAAAACCAAACAACGATTTATTCTGGAAATAGGACTCCTTGTACAACATTCTGATGGAAGCTCAGCAAAAGTAAGACAACATTTATGATGTTATTTCGTATTTCTGTGTAATATGTTGATGTCTATTCTCCGCCGTGTTGGTGAGCACTCTCTCACAATAACCCAAGCTGTATGTTGTGGTAAAGTTATTTTTAAAAATCTAACACAGCGGTTGCGTTAACAACCAATGTATCTTTCATTTGCCATACAACAAGTATTTTTATGTAAAGTTTATGATGAGTTCTTTGGTCAGATTAGGAGAGTGTCCAAAATATCTCCGGAGATTCTGGTGAATCGTTGCTACGTATTCACAATGTATAACCAGGATTTGTAGCTATAAATATGCACATTTTCGAACAAAGCATAAATGTATTGTATAACATGATGTTATAAGACTGTCATCTGATGAAGTTGTCCAAAGGTTAGTGATTAATTGTATATATTTTGCTGTTTTTTGCGAAAGCTACCTTTGCGGTGAATAAATGCGTTTGTGTGTTTGGCTATTGTGGTAAGCTAATATAATTCTATATTGTGTTTTCGCTGTAAAACACTTAAAAAATCGGAAATATTGTCTGGATTCACAAGATGTTTATATTTCATTTGCTGTACACCATGTATTTTTCATAAATGTTTTATGATGAGTATTTATATATATATTCTGGCTGCTTTGGTGCTATTTTTGATGGTGGCTGCAATGTAAAACTATGATTTATACCTCAAATATGCACATTTTCGAACAAAACATAAATTTATTGTATAACATGTTATAAGACTGTCATCTGATGAAGTTGTTTCTTGGTTAGTGACTAATTTTATCTCTATTTTGTCGGTTTTGTGAAAGCTACCTATGCGGTGGAAACATGGTGAAAATATGCGGTTGTGTGTTTGGCTGTTGTGGTTAGCTAATAGAAATACATATTGTTTTTTCGCTGTAAAACATTTTAAAAATCAGAAAACATGGCTGGATTCACAAGATGTTTATCTTTCATTTGCTGTATTGGACTTGTGATTTCATGAAAATTATATTATATGATATCCCTGTCCCGTTAGGCTAGGCTATGCTAGTCAGCTTTTTTGATGAGGAGGATCCCGGATCCGGGAGGGTGATGAAGTAAAGGTTAAACTTGGATTAGCTAACACAACGTGCCATTGGAACACAGGAGTAATGGTTGCTGATAATGGGCCTCTGTATGCCTATGTAGATATTCCATAAATAATCAGCCGTTTCCAGCTACAATAGTCATTTACAACATTAACAATGTCTACACTATATTTCTGATAAATTTTATGTCATTTTAATGGATAAACATGTCCTTTTCTTTCAAAAACAAGGACATTTCTAAGTGACCCTAAACTTTTGAACGGTAGTGTAACTAAAACATTTCAGTAGTAATTTGGGAAAGGCTTTCTGTAGCCAGATTAATGCCAGAATTCAGGCCTTCCGAATGGAATTCAAAATTTCAAGTAAAAGTCCAATTGGATTCCTGTCTAAATACCAAACAACAGGCAGCCCAATTCTGATAATTTTTTCCAGTAACAGAAAAATTACTGGTAACAGATCTGTCCACATCAGATCTTTTTCAGAGACCAATTACTGAAAAAAATATGTGTAAACGCAGCCATATATACCGAGTATACAAAACATAAGGAATACCTGCTCTTTCCATGACATAGACTGATCAGGTGAAAGCTATTATCCCTTATTGATGTCACCTAAATCCATTTCAATCAGTGTAGATGAAGGGGAGGAGACAGTATAAAGAAGGATTTTTATGCCTTGCGACAATTGAGACATGGATTGTGTATGTGTGCTCTTAAGAGGGTGAATGGGCTCCCGAGTGGCGCTACCGTCTAAGGCACTGTATCTCAGTGCAAGAGGTGTCACTACAGTCCTTGGTTCGAATCCAGGCTGAATCACATCCGGCTGTGATTGGGAGTCCCATAGGGTGGTGCACAATTGACCCAGCGTTGTCCGGGTTTTGCCAGGGTAGGACGTCATTGTAAATAAGTTGTTCTTAACTGATTTGCCTTGTTAAATAAAGGTTACATTAAAAAAAATGGGATAGACAAAAGATCTAAGTGCCTTTGTACGGGGTATGTTAGTAGGTGCCTTTACCGGTTTGAGTTTGTCAAGAACTACAACACAGCTGGGTTTTTCACTCAGTGAAAAAATTTCCCATGTGCATCAAGAATGGTCCACCACCCAAAGGACATCCAGCCAACTTGACAACTGTGGGAAGCATTGAAGTGAACATGGGCCAGCATTCCTGTGGAAAACTTGACAATCAAATGTATTTATACAGCCCTTACATCAGGTGATGTCACAAAGTGCTGTACAGAAACCCAGCCGAAAACCCCAAACAGCAAGCAATACAGTTGTAGAAGCACCGTGGCTAGAACCTAAGAAGAAACCTAGAGAGGAACCAGGCTATGAGGGGTGGCCAGTCCTCTTCTGGCTGTGCCGGGTGGAGACTATAACAGAACATGGCCAAGATGTTAAAATGTTCATAGGTGACCAGCAGGGTCAGATAATAATGATCACAGTGCTTGTAGAGGGTGCCACAGGTCAGCACCTCAGGAGTAGAGGTCAGTTGGCTTTTCATAGCCAATCATTCAGAGTATCTCTACCTCACCTGCTGTCTCTAGAGAGTTTAAAACAGCAGGTCTGGGACAAGGTAGCACGTTCGGTGAACAGGCAATGGTTCCATAGCCACAGGCAAAACAGTTGAAACAGGAGCAGCAGCACGACCAGGTGGACTGGGGACAGCAAAGAGTCATCAGGCCAGATAGTCCTGAGGCATGGTCCTAGGGCTCATGTCCGAGAGAGAGAATGAGAGAGAAAAAGGGAGAATTAGAGAGAGCATACTTAAATTCACACAGGACACCAGAAAAGACAAGATAAATACTCCAGATATAACAGACTGATCCTAGCCCCCTGACACAAACTATTGCAGCATAAATACTGGAGGTTGAGACAGGAGGGGTCGGGAGACACTGTTGCCCCGTCCGACAATACCCCCGGACAGGGCCAAACAGGCAGAATATAACCCCACCCACTTTGCCAAAGCACACCACTCGAGGGATATCTTCAACCACCAACTTACCATCCTGAGAAAAGGCAGAGTATAGCCCACAAAGATCTCCCCCACAGCATGCCCCTGAGGGGGGGCGTCAAACCCGGACAGGAAGATCACGTTAGTGACTCAACCCACTCAAGTGACGCACCCCTCCTAGGGACGGCATGGCAGAGTACCAGTAAGCCAGTTACTCAGCCCTTGTAATAAGGTTTGAGGCAGAGAATCCCAGTGGAGAGAGGGGAACCGGCCAGGCAGAGACAGCAAGGGCGGTTCGTTGCTCCAGAGCCTTTCCGTTTACCTTCACACTCCTGGGCCAGACTACATTCAATCATATGACCTACTGAAGAGATGCGTCTTCAATAAAGACTTAAAGGTTGAGACCGAGTCTGCGTCTCTCACATGGGTAGGCAGACCATTCTATAAAAATGGAGCTCTATAGGAGAAAGCCCTGCCTCCAGCTGTTTGCTTAGAGATTCTAGGGACAATTAGGAGGCCTGCGTCTTGTGACCGTAGCGTACGTGTAGGTATGCAGGACCAAATCGGAAAGATAAGTAGGAGCAAGCCCATGTAATGCTTTGTAGGTTAGCAGTAAAACCTTGAAATCAGCCCTTGCCTTAACAGGAAGCCAGTGTAGGGAGGCTAGCACTGGAGTAATATGATCAAATTTTGGGGTTCTAGTCAGGATTCTAGCAGCCATATTTAGCACTAACTGAGGTGAATTTAGTGTTTTATCCGGGTAGCCGGAAAGGAGAGCATTGCAGTAGTCTAACCTAGAAGTAACAAAAGCATGGATTTATTTTTATGCATCATTTTTGGACAGAATGTTTCTGTTTTTGCAATGTTACATAGATGGAAAAAGCTGTCCTTGAAACAGTCTTGATATGTTCGTCAAAAGAGAGATCAGGGCCCAGAGTAACGCCGAGGTCCTTCACAGTTTTATTTGAGACGACTGTACAACCATCAAGATTAATTGTCAGATTCAACAGAAGATCTCTTTGTTTCTTGGGACCTAGAACAAGCATCTCTGTTTGTCCGAGTTTAAAAGTAGAAAGTTTGCAGCCATCCACTTCCTTATGTCAAACACAGGCTTCCAGCGAGGGCAATTTTGGGGCTTCACCATGTTTCATTGAAATGTACAGCTGTGTGTCATCCGCATAGCAGTAAAAGTTAACATTATGTTTTCGAATGACATCCCCAAGAGGTAAAATATATAGTGAAAACAATAGTGGTCCTAAAACGGAACCTTGAGGAACACTGAAATTTACAGTTGATTTGTCAGAGGACAAACCATTCATGGAGACAAACGGTTATCTGTCCGACAGATAAGATCTAAACCAGGCCAAGAACTTGTCCATGTGGACCAATTTGGGTTTCCAATCTCTCCAAAAGAATGTGGTGATCGATGGTATCAAAAGCAGCACTAAGGTCTAGGAGCACGAGGACAGATGCAGAGCCTCGGTCTGATGCCATTAAAAGGTCATTTACCACCTTCACAAGTGCAGTCTCAGTGCTATGATGGGGTCTAAAACCAGACTGAAGCATTCCGTATACATTGTTTGTCTTCAGGAAGGCAGTGAGTTGCTGCGCAACAGCTTTTTCTAAAATTTTTGAGAGGAATGGAAGATTCCTTTCAGAAAAAGCCCAGATCTCAGGAAGGATGATACCATTTCACCCTAGGAGAAACAACCCTGAAACACACCACCAACTCTACTTACCTTGGTCTGACTAAGTTCATCTGGGTGGTTTGACATGTCTATAAAGTCTAACAGATTAAGCAGGTGTAGTATATTTTGCTATTAGAAAGACCCTGTATAAATATAACTCCTGAAATTTAAAGGAAGAGTTGCAGGATTTCTTAAACTGCCGGTTGAGTAGAACATCTGCATTTTGTTAGGAGAAAACAGATTATGCTGCAGATTAGGTCCTGACTTTTCATAATATGAGAGACAATAACTCCCACCATGTCATACACATGAGCCTTTGTAGATTACATTTCTCAACTGTTGCTGTAAATACATTTTTTGTGCATTCTTTTCCAAATATGATTGTTTATGTTAATATCTATTGTTGTTGTTCTAACATATTTTTCATTTATGTCATACTTCAATACTTGGCAACAGTGGCAACCACCCATTCATGCCAATTAAAACAGTTATTGAATTGACAGAAAGAGAGAGAGAGAGACAACCAGACAGAGAGACAGACATCAATGTCGGTCTATATTCTCATACAAACATAAATGGAGACAGTCACATAAAACAGAATGACATTCATTCCTGTGGAGTTGTTACTATAACCTTTTTGTTTCTTTAACCTCTCTTGGGCACGTGAGACGGTAGCGTCCCACCTCTTCAACAACCAGTGAAACTGCTGGGCGCCAAATTCAAATACAGAAACACATTATAAAAATTCAGAAAACAAAACATATTTTACATAGGTTTAAAGATTAACTTCTTGTGAATCCATCTACGGTGTCAGATTTAAAAAATGCTTTATGGCGAAAGCATACCTTACGATTATTTGAGAACATAGCCCAGCAGACAAATCATTACAAACAGTAACCAGCCAAGTAGAAGAGTTACACAAGTCAGAAATAGAGATAAAATTAATACCTTACCTTTGATGATCTTCATATGGTTGCACTCAGCAGACATTCATTTACTAAATAAATGTTCCTTTTGTTCGATAAAGTCTCTTTATATGCAAAAACCTCAATTTTGTTTGCACGTTTTCTTCAGTAATCCACAGGCAGTGAAAACAGGTTGACAAAAAATCCAAATTGTATCCGTAAAGTTCATAGAAACATGTCAAACGATGTTTATATTCAATCCTCAGGTTGTTTTTAGCCTAAATAATCGATAATATTT
This sequence comes from Salvelinus namaycush, assembly GCF_016432855.1. Taxonomy (NCBI): domain Eukaryota; kingdom Metazoa; phylum Chordata; class Actinopteri; order Salmoniformes; family Salmonidae; genus Salvelinus; species Salvelinus namaycush. Next base: position 212,818 of record NW_024061420.1, read on the forward strand.
CAACCGGACAATAACGTCGTCAATATAAAAGGTAAACAAGAAAGGCAATCTCTCGGTCGTGCGCATGAAAAAGCTCTGTGACACTTTAGGGTCCACTCATTCAGACTGCTCTTACTTCCTCATTTTTCAGAATACAAGCCTGAAACAATTTCTAAAGACTGTTGACATCTAGTGGAAGGCATAGGAACTGCAATTTGAGTCCTAAGTCAATGGATACTGTAATGGCATTGAATAGAAAACTACAAAACCCCCCAAAAAACAATTTCCTGAATGGATTTTTCTCAGGTTTTCGCCTGCCAAATCAATTATGTTATACTCACAGACACTATTTTAATAGTTTTGGAAACTTTAGAGTGTTTTCTATCCAAATCTACCAGTTATATGAATATCATATATTCTGGGCCCGAGTAGCAGGCAGTTTAATTTGGGCATGCTTTTCATCCAAAATTCCGAATGCTGCCCCCTACCCTCGAGAAGTTAATGTGGGCTGACCTCTAAAGATCTGAGGATAATGAAGCCCACAGCAAACCCTACCTACTGTTCTGTATATCTGGTGCCTTACTATAGCTGAGATGCAGAGGGACCATGTAGGCACCAAGTAACAACCTAACACTGCTCACTAATTAGAGCCAAGGGCTGGAATGTAACGCAGCGCTCAAGTCCATCAGCGAAAATTTGCAAAGCTATTTATTACTGTAAAAGAGGACAAGAACAACAGCCCATTACAAATCACTGCAGAGGAGCAGCAGGATAATTGTTTCAGGGGATTAAAAAGAGGGCACTATTACTTTTCATTTTCCTGTTAGTTAGTGAATCTCCAATGGGAGCGATGAGGGATTTGTTAGGATAATTCCACAAATATGCAAATCCAGGCGGCTTGTTATCTGGATGACCTCGTCCAAACGTTGGTGAGCATTGGAGGCAGGCATCAGCCATGGACAGCCCTGTCTTTCCTTCATACGATTAGAGGCTCATCGTGTTAGAGCAAGGTGGCACCCTAATGGGCAGAGAGAGAGTATCGGTGTTGTACACCAGTCCTGTCCTTCCCCACATCTCAGCGTGCACCCCAGCTAACCACCCAGCACCTAGCTGAATGTAGCAGGGAAACTATGTATTACGGGTAATGAGAATCAATGGGGGTGTTAAATGTATTGGCAGTGCAGCCCAGAAGGTGCTCGCTGAGCTATCTTTATTAGTCTATAAACAGAGCTCTGGTCTCCCGTCTGCCAGCTCCAAATGGACTGCATTGATCAGCAGGTCAGACTAGGTTGGCTCCAGCTCTTTAATCCTTAAGAGTCTTTTGAGACACCTGTGCGTCAGTCTAAGTAACATAACAAAAACTCCCCATCAAAATGGCCAGTTTAAGCTAGAAATATATATATTTTTGCATGGACTGCGTCTCAATCCACCAAATCCGCTTATGTCGGCCTTCCTCATCTGCGGTGGAAAGTGGCCGAGCTACAGCTGTGTTTGTCAGACCATGAGACATCCCGAATCTCACAAAATTGTCTGTTTGGCCTACAAACTATTATGACCATTTGATAGAAAGGGGAGACTCTCGTGAACACGATGGTGTTCACTGTTTTGCTCTACAATCTCCACAGGTGTCAGGGGACTGGTTTGAATCCAGGCTGTATCACCATCCGGCCGTAATTGGGAGTCCCATAGGGCAGCGCACAATTGACCCAGCATCGTCCGGGTTTGGCCGTCATTGTAAATAAGAATTTGTTCTTAACTGACTTGCCTAGTTAAATAAAGGTTCAATTAAAAAAGAGCAAACAAAGCAAGAGAAAAAATATATACATTCAGCAGTCCATTAATCAATTGGTGTGTGTATTTGTATTTATTATGGATCCCCATTATCTTCTGCCAAAGCAGCAGCTACTCTTCCTGGGGTCCAGCAAAATTAAGGCAGTTTATACAATTTTAAAAACCTTACAATACATTCACAGATTTCACAACACACTGTGTGCCCTCAGGCCTCTACTCCATCAATACCACATATCTACAGTACTAAATCCATAGCGCGTATGTTATTGTGTGTGTGTTCGCATGTGTCTGTTTCAATGTTTGTGTTGCTTCACAGTCCCCGCTGTTCCATCAGGTGTTTATATCTAATTTTACTGCTCGCATCAGTTACTTGATGTTTAATAGAGTTCCATGTTGTCATGGCTCTATGTAGTACTGTGTGCCTCCCATTGTCTGTTCTGGACTTGGGGACTGTGGAGAGACCTGCATTCAACATGCCAATACCTCTCAAAAATAAAAGTAGTGATGTGTGTGTGTGCTGCGGGGTTGAAGCTACAAACCCATAGGCTTGGCTCTGTCATCGCCTCCAGGCTTCTGGAAAGGAGGGCGAACAATGAGTCTGTCAAAGCGAATATAAGCAATGTCCCCACTCGCTTTGGCAGCTCTCATGGCTGGGATCAGTTCTTTCCTCTTCTGGTGCACAACTTCAGGATAGTCCTCACTGAGGAAGATATATGCTCCTCTCAAGTTCTTGGCTCTTTCCAGAACAGCTACCTTGTCCTTGAACCTCAGGAACTTGAACTCTATCGGCTTGGGGCTGTTACCTGGGCGGTTTTTCCAGTCCTGTGGGCGCGCTCCACCTCAATCTTCCTGTGGTCCATCTTCAATTTCTCAGAGATAATTTCCCTCACTTTGACTTCAGACTCCATCCAGGTCTCATGTGGAGATTCTGCAATTCCGTCTACAACCATGTTGTTCCGCCTTGATTTATCCGTCATTGTTTTCATGGATTCACTCACAGAACTGATGTCCTCTCTCAATGACGGATTGCTGTTGTCTTTCCTTTCTCCTGTTTCAACTCATCGAGCTGACCCTGGGAGAACTGCAAACTGTTCTTCAAGTCCTGGACCTCTCTGGTCAAATTTCCGCTGGATTTGCACGCGAGTCGTGAGTTTAGATTGTGTACTGAACGCGCGAACAACAAGGAGGAATTTAGACATAAATGATGGACATTATCGAACAAAACAAACATTTATTGTGGAACTGGGAGTGCATTCTGATGAAGATCATCAAAGGTAAGTTAATATTTATAATGCTATTTCTGACTTTACATCATCATGATGTACGGATGCCATGCCTGTCACGGATGCCATGCCACGGTTGCCCTTAGTTTGAAGATGTAATCCGGAGACAGGTGTTTTCGCCATCTCTTTAGCGATCAAACTAATTCCACTGATTTCAAAGCTCAAACCTCCAGAAAGTAGAGAGCAACAATTATACAGCTCCATTACACGATACATGAAAAAAAGCAGCGTTCGACAGCATTTTCAACACAAACTCAAATAGACAGTAGCCTTCTTTATGCCAGACCAATCCGAACTCCTCTCTCGGCATATCCAGCCCACTCATTATCTCAGCTAATCATATCTAGTGGGAAGGTTGCAAGCCCTTCTGTGGTGATAGGTCAACTATTTCAGCACTGTTTCGCGCTCCTCTGAGACAAGCATGGGGACTGGTCTTGATAAATCAATGAGATGTTTATTTTCACTGAATCTCCGTTTGGGTATTGGTTAGCCTACAATTCGGCTGTGGAAATGTTAGGATTGTTTTGCTCTTCACTCGCAGTCACTTTGTAGTCTAGGCCTACTCCCGACCGGTCACATTGTACAGCAGCATATTTCTTGGAATGGAAACACCATGATATTAATCAAATTAATTAAGCTAAATAAAATAAAAATCAATACTATGTTCTTACAAAAAAAGGTTTTAAATTCTCTAGTACAGCCAATATTAAAAACAGTCAAATGCTTCTCTGGTGGTCAAACTAGCATTAACTAGCATTAATGGCAACAATGGCTGACACTTAAATGACACTGAATTGTTCACTGAGAAATCAGAGCTTTAGCACTATAAAAGGCCACAGACGTGCTCTCCTGTTTTAGAAGAAAATGTAAGTCAATGGTGAAGCAAGCGCTAGAGGTGAAGGAGTGTGAAAGATTGGTGCAATCTGTGTGGGTAGCTGGACAGGTAGGATGACTGACAGTGAAGGTGAACAGGTGGTCACGTGTCAGGTGACAGAGGAATGGATGAGACTGAGGCAGGAATTCCTTTAACCATAAAGTGGTATACTTAGCGAATAGTCTGTGCTGCATAACAAAGGAAACAGAATAACAGGTATCCAATAAAATTCATAACATATATCCAATCATCATAACAATAATTCATTATTAACATAATTAGGGAATTCAACAATCCAGTTAATTAAGAAGTCAATAGGAATCATCCTTGAGTAATTTATGCTCGTAACAATTTATCATAATCATGAGAAGAATAATACAGTGATCGGTTATTTAATCTATAATCCCCATTAGTTTGATATCAGAATCGATCAGTTAGGCAAACAATGACGTTTCATATGTCACCCTTTCAAGTATCTTCATGTGTACATGTAATTTCATTACATATTAACCATATATCAATGGCATAATTGGCCTGTGATGATCCGTAGGGCCGTGATCATTGACCATTCACATTACACCATATGTTTGAAGCGTGCGCTCCAAGCCGCACTCCGCGGTAATAACCATAAACAATAACTGATGGCCCACTCTCCCGATCGCAACAGATGGTTCAGATGAAAGGTAACAGATTCGGTGGATTTACGTGGATACATGGACGCACAGAACTTCTGGATTAGACAGAGTTTAGGAAGAGAAAGCAGCGAGATCGGGTGATGGCGATTTCCTCTTATGGGGATGAGATCTGTCAGACATTTCCACCTGACCTAATTAAAGCGCCCCTGGCACAGCTGAGTAAGTGGCCATGAATTAAAGGATTCTTCCACCAACTCCATGGGCCTTTTCTACGGAGTAAGAGGAGGAAGACGAGGACGGGGAAGGACAGTTGTCTCAGATGAGATCAGGGCCATATTGGTTGACCATGTGCTCAACCATGGATTGAGTATGAGGGAGGCTGGGCAGAGAGTTCAGCCCAACCTGAGCCACGACACGGTTGCATCTATCATCTGTACATTCAGAAATGAGAACCAGTAAGTTACCTGCCATCTACACTATGCTCTTTATGTTTGTATACTGTACTATACTGCAGTCCGTCATATCAGTAGGCCTATGCTACTCAGTTATTGTTGGCCAATGTTAAAGTAATGTCATTTCATATTGAAAGAAAATAGATTATTTTAGCTTACTGTAACCAATCATATCATATATTTGTGGATCTTCTGCAGAAATGAGAGACGGCCAGGCCATGGTGGACGACACCGGCTGTTCACACCAGAACAGGAGACCGCTATTGTGAACATGGTGGTGGCAAGCAACACCATTAGACTTCGAGAAATCCAGAACCACATAATATTGCAGACAAAACTATATTAAATAACATTCTCCAGGTATGGTTGTCTACAGTGTACTGTGCCTCACCATATTGACTGCTCTGGGTCTATGTCACATATTGTCTTGTTGTCTATTTCGGAGAGTCTTGGAGCTGGATGCCGCTGCAATTCAGCACGTTTAGATTTACATTGATGAGGCTGGCTTCAACATAGCCAAAAGAAGGGGACGGGGACGGAACGTTATTGGCCACCGTGCCATTGTGAATGTCCCTGGACAGCATGGAGGGAATATCACCATGTGCGCGGCCATTAGTCAGCAAGGCGTCCTCCATCACCATGCCAACCTTGGTCTCTACAACACCGCCCTTCTCATCACATTCCTGGACACACTACATGGCATCCTCATTCCAGCCGAGCGGAGGGGTGGGACCAGAGCAGCCCAGGTATGTTGTCATCTGGGACAACGAGAGTTTCCACCAGGCTGCTCTGGTCCGCAACTGGTTCATCGACCACCCACAATTTATTGTTCTATACCTCCCACCATATTCCCCATTCCTAAACCCAATTGAAGAGTTTTTTTTCGGTATGGCGATGGAAGGTGTATGACCGCCATACCCTCGCACGCATGCCTCTTCTCCAGGCAATGGAGGATGCATGTGGTGAAGTTGATGTGGGGGCTTTCAGAGGCTGGATCTGTCACTCCAGAAGATTCTTTCCCCGCTGTTAAGCCAGGGAGAACATCACTTGTGATGTAGATGAGGTGTTGTGGCCAGACCAAAATAGGAGGCAGGATGCAGCCTTGTTTCTTACATTTTGCATGTGTTTTTGTCTTTAGAGTTTTGAAAGGATGATCCACTTTTATGTTTTATTTTTGTACAGAAATCCCTTTATCTTACTGAATGTTTTTCCTGGTTTTCTCCTGTTGGGTATGGAAAGTGTTACATACAAAACACAAGTGTTCAAAAATACTGCATTTTGGAAATGACAATGTTTTTGTTACTGTATTGCATTTGTGTGTGTTTATTTGTTTTTTTTAGTAGGTATACATTACTGTAACAATCTTTTACAACCGGCTACAGTGTAACACTGAAAATGCAATAGGCAGAAACCTACTGATGGGACATTCATAGTAGTGGTTGTGTTGAGCAAATCAGTGTGGTGTTGGTTGGTAGACAGATCTATTCATATGACACGTGTGTGTCATTTTGATGCAAAAAAAAAGCATTTGGGAAAGAGAAAACAGTTATGAATGACGTTTGCTTTTGCTAGAGATTTGTAGAGTTTTGCGTTTGTGGTTTTGGGAAAATGGCCCAAAGATTCAGCAAACGTGTGTATACAATTGTGGAAAACTTTAACTACAAAAACCGTAAGAAGTGTTTTTATTTAAATTCCGGTGCCGTTCTGCAGTTTTTTTTTAAGGGGTAGATCAGCTTTAATATTGCAGATTGTAGCTTCCATCACCCTAATTGTCTGCATCATGTCCAATCCCCCATATATTTTTTGTGTAAATATATATACACGGTGCACCTTTTCCACATTTTGTTTAGTTATGGCCTTATTCTAAAATTGAGTAAATAAAAATCCTCAGCAATCTACATACAATACCCCAAAATGACAAAGTACATATTTTTTGCACATTTATTAATAAATAACATAAATTATCAGGATAAAGTTAAGACCCAGATGCAGACCGTGTCGAAGTAACACTGTTTATTACAGCAGCAGGCGCAAAGCTACAGGACCTCAGGCAGGCTCAGGTCAGGCAGAGGTCGATAATCGAGAGGTGGGGCAAAGCTACAGGACGGCGGCAGGCTCAGGGTCAGGGGCAGGACAGGCAAGGGTCAAAACCAGGAGGATGAGAAAAGAGGAGCTGATACAAAAAACACTGGTTGACTAGACAAACAGAACACCAGTATAAATACACAGGGAATAATGGGGAAGATGGGTGACACCTGGAGGGGGTGGAGACAATCACTAAGACAGGTGAAACAGATCAGGGTGTGACAGAAATACCTTATTTGCATAAGTATTCAGACCTTTTGCTATGGGACTCGAAATTGAGCTCAGGATCATCCTGTTTCCATTGATGATCCTTGAGATGGAAAGGTGTGTGCTTTCCCAATAATGTCCAATCAATTGGTGTACTTCAATCAAGTTGTAGAAATTGAATGCACCTGAGCTCAATTTCGAGTCTCATAGCAAATGGTCTTGTGTAAATAAGGTATTTCTGTTTTTAATTGTAATACATTTGTAAATCATTTTAAAAACCTGTTTCCACTTTGTCATGATGGGGTATTGTGTGTAGATTGATGAGGGGGGAAAATAATTTCATCCATTTTAAAATAAGGCTGTAATGTAACAAAATGTGGAAAAAGTCAAGGGGTCTGAATACTTTCTGAAGCCACGGTATGTTTATAAAATTACTATTAAAAAGTACCATAATGATTGTCCACATATTTGTACACAAGCTTGTTACCTCGCCAACTAGCTCTGGTCTAGCTCTCAAACTCTAGGTGGCATTATGTGTCATGTCCTTCTCTCATCCTGGGATTTACGTTATTACCGGCATGGCACACAAAGGGGTGCTAAAAACCCAAGAAAAGGCCATTGGGCCTCTATTACCAGAATGTTTTATTCTACCTTTATTTTACTAGGCAAGTCAGTTAAGAACAAATTCTTATTTTCAATGACAGCCTAGGAACAGTGGGTTAACTGCTTTGTTCAGGGGCAGAACGACAGATTTTTACCTTGTCAGCTCAGGGATTCAATCTTGCAACCTTCCGGTTTTTAGTCCAACGCTCTAACCACTAGGCTACCTGCCGAAATACTAAATACTAACAAAATTTGCACAAACTAATACCGAAATCACATGGACTCTGTTAGCTAAATGCTAACGAGCGAAAGCGAACAAACTACTCCAGCTCATGAAGTTATACTAGCATAGCTAGCTACCGGTTGTCAATTTTTGGTGAGTGTGGACATTTACAAATGAAAGTGAAGTAAAGAAATTGTGCAAATGAACAAAGTGGTGATGCATGCTTTTCTGAAGGAAGCAGATGGGAAAAGAACGGAGGAGAAACAAATGCTAATAGGAAAAAGTACAGGGAAAAAAGGACAGTTGTACAGAACTCATCCAGAACTATTTGACTTCTGGCAGATAGACATTATAAGATATCTGATGTGAATTGCATACAATTTGTGTTTGTGGTTTTGTGTTTAGAGTTTTGGGAAAATGGCCCAAAGATTCAATTTAATCATCTCATGTGCACCGCACAACAGAGATAGAACGATTTGGACTCACCAGCTCGCTTTCTTCCGTTTACAAACAAATATGTGACTGGCTTAACTGTTCTGGGGAACTGTGGTAAGCTTCATAATGTAAAATAATGTGACAGGTGAAATGAAGAACGCAATCTGCTTTATTTCCTAATGTATTTCACAAGTTGACGGCAGGTTTTATCTTAAACTACAAAGAAATAGTTTTGATGATATTGACGGTATTGAAAAACCATCCTGTGTCTCTCCAAATAACCTCCCAAGCTTATTCCTTACTCATGATAATTAATTTGTTTATACCCCTTTAAGAGCGTCCCACTCATCTGTGATAGAAATTGAAACATCTCTTGTAAAATAGGTATTTCGTTTTGAGCTGTTTTCTGAATTGTAATGGTGCAACCACTGACACAAAACCATGTTCTGTTTGTTTCTATGGCAGAGGCTGTAGTACAGCTAAACCTAATCAGACTTGCCTGTGCTAATGGTTCTCACAGGCGAAATAAAAATATACAAATGACTGCTTGTGATGCCCGCCCATCCCATTTTACAAATGTAACCGCCTAAGCGCATCGGACATGAAAACAACAATACAGATGTAACCATGTGCTATTCAATGTATTATCTGAGCTGCACTTATGCTCCCAACTATTCCACAGGTCACGTTTATAAGTGAGTGTTTAAAGAAATCAAGATTAGGGAAAGTTTCAAGGCACACCAGTGTGCTGCTGCACACCGGTTGAAAACCACTGCTCTATGGGATTGCTAAATAAGTTTTGTCTAATGTACAAGCAGAGTATAACTTTTAGTCGGATGGAGGATGCAGGTGGATGGTAAAATTTTAAGTGACATGGCAAAATACTACATAGTGTGACGTCATAAGCTCATGTAATGTCTACTCTAGCCTGCCAGTTTTGTTGGCTTTGTGCCATGTATAAATAGTTTTGTATTCCCATGGCCGTACATAACGTCCATCTAGACATGACAAGGTAATCACAGTAATCCGATGTCAGGTGGTGAAGGCCATCGTATGTTTTATCATTATGTTTGATCACTATGGCGGTAAAAATGTCAGCATGCATATTTCATATTATGGAGATGAAGACACTTAGCAGGCATACTAACTGAATCATTCCCACCAGTTCTATGGAGGTCTTCTGTTACACAGCTTCTATTCTACTCCTGTAAAGGCTAAAAATAAATCTTCTTCAGGAGTTTAACCATCTCCTCACTTCACTGGACATGAAAGAGACGGTAGCTGAAGTTAAATTACAGAACTGTATGTCCCTGGAGATGTGTATATTTGTGTTGCATGGATAAATGGATGGATGATACAGTAGTAAATTAGGCCTAACTATTGGACTGTTAATTGCGTTGTCTATTAGGCTACACCTCAACAAACCTACAGTGGGGACTGTGAAGAGAATCACACAGGCACAGACTAGGTCAGGAAATTTCACCAGCCAGTGATTGTCAAGCAAATAACGGAGTCCATGTGATTTCGGTATTAGTCATGGTAGTGGGCCGTTAATTAACATAAACACATTTAGCATCTCCTGGCTTTCACGGATAGCCTACCATCCACTGTTGCAGACCTTTGGAACATCTAAAATTAACAAAATATAATAAATCCATGTAATATGGCCTACACCATCACAATAAATCCATTATTTTAGACAGGTCTAAAGAAACATAATATTAAGAAAATGTGTTCTGTTAGAGAAGAACAGAATAGCCTACTCTGAGTTGTCCTTATGTTAGGCCCTGATCTGGCTATGCCATATGCCTTTGGGCTACACTAGTTCATTTAGCAGAAAAGATTTGCTTAGAATTCTGTGGTATTATTTTATTTGGGATTGTATCCCAATAGCCGGAAGGGAGAGACATAGGAATCAATGAGGTAACAAAATGAAACCGAGGTAATATATTCATTTTCGCAATAGGAATTCTGCCAATTAGAGCGACTGGGATGTTAGTCCATCTAATGAGGTCTGATTGAATTGATTTGAGCATTCTGTTGAAGATTTTGGCAAAGGTTTTATCTAAGGAAGGAAAAATATCTATTCCTAAATGTTTAAAATGAGAAACGATTGGGATTCCATAAGTAGAGATGGAGTCCTTTGTCGAGTTCTTGAGGGGGAGACTTGGTCTCCCAGCAAGACGGCTTCCTCAGTTGAGAGAATAGGAGTTTTTATATCTTTTAAAAAGGACTCAATCTGGCTTGGTGTTGACTTACTATCAGAGGTGTATAATTCTTTATAGAAACGGGAGAATCAACTGGCAACAGACAAACGGGGAACACCGTAATAAATACCCAGGGACTAATGAGGAAAACGGGTGACACCTGGAGGTGGGTGGAGACAATCACAAAGACAGGTGAAACAGATCAGAACGTGACCATTTTCTTGATTAAAGAAAATAGAGTAGATAAATAGTACGAAATCGATTCGGGAGAACGTTTTGTGCCTATTTGAGTAGAAAGTGTACTCTTTTACATTTGGATTATGTGCTCGCCAGGCATCAATGAGGTCAGAGAGTATATGTTCGGAAAGCCCTGGTTGTGTGTGTATTGTAGTTTGTTTTATTAGATGTGTCCCGCATGACTATGTGCGTTCTTTTGGTGCAGGTATGTTTCTTGGAGCATTGCTATATCAATATGGGTTCTTGATAGAATATCAAGACAGCTGGAACATTTGATAGGACTATTAAGGCCTTTCAAACTCCACAAGAGAGTAGCTAGTGTTGCCATTGTTTTTCTAAAATGTAATTGTTGTCTTTATAATTGATAAGCACTTAGATATAAAATAAAAAGCAGGACCTACAGTCAAACCCACACATTAGTTGCTCCCCACCCAGAGACTCTCTATACCCCCCCCCCTTCCTAATGCCTAAACAGTAAAACAGAAATAGCTGTAGGAGTAATAGCACTTAATACATTTTTTATTTATTATTAGGAATGTTCTTTGAATGACCTTAAAAATACATTTTCCCACCTTTAAGTGGTCTATATTATCTACAAAAAAGAGGAGGGTATGTGCAAAAAGTGAATTCTATACCCTAGGGGGCAGTTTCACAGACAGAGTTTAATTTAAATCAGGACTAGGCTACATCTACTTAAATGTATCCAGATTAAAAATAATGGCTTTCTGAGATGCTGCTTAACTTTAGATTAATTATTTCTAGACTAGGGTGTCCCAGACTAAGGTAAGTAAGAAATAACCAGTTAATCTTTGTGAAGCCTGGTTAGATTAAGCCTGGGGCGGCAGATAGCCTAGTGCTTTGAGCATTGGGCCAGGTTGCTGGATCAAATTTCCGAGCTGACAAGGTAAAAATCTGGTCATTCAGCCCCTGAACAAGGAGGTTCCCCGGTACTGTTCCCCGGTAGGCCATCATTGTAACTAAGAATTTATTCTTAAATGACTTGCCTAGTTAAATAAAGGTTAAAACAACTATTAACTTTGTGCACAATGGATCTTCAAAGAATTTCAGTGACATTGAAAAAAAAACTCTTGAAGCGAATTGTGTCAACCCCTCCAATAATCTAGAACAAGAGCTTTGTGATGATTCATCAACAGAAAACAAGAAAAAGAATGCTTGGACAACCATTTGCAATGAATTCAACTCAAATGAAAAAGTAAACAATCGGACGTTACACCAGAAGGTAAGCCCGCGCAGGTTGGAACCTGCGAAGGGTAAGTCCTAGGGGGTAAATTCCCGCGAGGTTGGTTCCCTGCATAAACTATAACGGGGTGAGAGCCTAGTTGTAGTAGCCATAAAAGTGTGTGTGTGTGAATGGGAGGTTAGTTCTGTGCCCTGTTGGGGTGATGAACAATAGCAGATTATGTGACAGTGGAATCAAGAGTATGAGGAAGCATTTGTCGAGTTGAAGAAGCAATTGGGTCAAGCGCCAGCATTGGGATTGCCAAACTTAAAATGAACTTTTCATTTTTTTATGTGGTATGATGGTTATGGAGAACCACATGGGGAGAAGGAGACCAGTGAATCGTTAGACACGATGGAGAGATACTATCGCCGCGTTGTGGGATTTATTGGATGGGGTCTTTTCAATTCAGTTAAAATGGGTATGCAGGAGGATGAAATGTTTTGAAGAGGTATTTAAATGGTTTCCGAAGGACAGGGAAAGAAAGGGAGAGGAAACATTTTAATGGTGTCGAAAGCCCTGAATATTAAAAATTCCTAATGTGTCACGCCCTGACTTTAGTTGTATTTGCTTTCTTTATTATTTGGTTAGGTCAGGGTGTGACAAGGGGTGGTTTGTTTAGTTTTTGTATTGTCTAGGGGTTTTGTCTTGTCTCGGTTTTTTGTTATATATGGGGATTTTGTATTGTCTAGGGGTTGTAGGTTTATGGTGGCCTGAGTGGGTTCCCAATCAGACAGCTGTTTATCGTTGTCTCTGATTGGGGAGCCTATTTAGGTTGCCATTTTCCATGTCGGTTTGGTGGGTAGTTGTCTATGTTTAGTTGCCTGTGAGCACTACGTTGGCGGTTCGTTTGTTAAGTGTTCTTTATTTGTGTGCAGGGAGTTTGCACATCGAAGCTGTTCGGTCGTTGTATTCTTTATTGTTTTGTCCTGTTACAGTTTCACTTCCTGATTAAATTATGTGGAACTCTAAGAACGCTGCGCCTTGGTCTCTTCCTTCCGACGTCACCCGTTACATAATGAAGAATAATCAACTTCATTAGGAATTAAATAGACAGGGGGATTTCATTATATAATTCATGAGAAACACCATTCTCTGTCCAAATTGTACCATTACATTAGGAGATTATTATTATTTCTGTAGGGAGTTATAAAGAGTTGCAATTCTAAGTTGATTAGTTTTTATTTAACATGTTTTTGTTTAATCACGTGTTTGAAAGGGGTAAATTACCAGTTCCCTGAGGTCCTGGTCTTTGGGGTACTTATACAGTGATACTGTGTTCAGGCTGTATATAGAAAGGACAATATATGTTAATAAGGGATGACAATAACTTAAAATGGATTGTGATATATGTATTGCTGATTTCATGTTGTGTTTTTGTTTTGATACAAATTTCACCAGATTGGGATCCTGGAGTGGGAATTCTGTGAGGGGTTAGGGTGCTATCTTCATGATCTGGTAACTCTTCCTAGAGGTCGCCAGTAGAAAAAGGGAGTATGGACTAATTTAGAAGATGTTTTTTTAGCAGTAACATTATGTTATGTTTCTTGACATTTGTCTTAGAGATGTTATTAAGAAAAGGTTGTCATAATGTCATATGGTCAATGTTTCTCTGGTTTCCTGAAACTGAAATGTAATGAACTTAACTGTTGTTATGATCTCTGCTTTTTTGAGGTTATCATGGAAGGTGACATCAGATCGTGTCTTAATGCATGGTAGAAATAATTTGACCATAGACAGTGTGTGTAAACCTCAAAAGCCTCCCTAACCGGCTGAAGAAAGAGCGACACAGGCATGTAATGAGAGACAGTGACTTTTACCACTCCTATTTGAGTCCGAGCCATAAACCAGGGCCGGAGTGCTGAGAGCGCGTGTGGAGTGAGCGTGGAGAGAGAGAACAAGCTCAGGTGAGAGATTCATGTACATGGGAGGGTTGGAGGTATCTACTTGGATATTCAAATTGGGACATTATCAAGGGAAATGAAATGTGACAGGCAAAAGTTACATGTGCCATTGGGAAAATGAACTGTAAACAATATCTGAAGAAGACACGCTAGAATGTGCCAGGTGAAGGAAAGGGGGGGAGTGGTATACGCCCTGCTAAATATTTAGACTAAGAATGCATTGAGATACTGACCTTTCATTACCAGGCCACTCGTGACAGGAAAACAGAGACAAAGGGGGGGCTGTAACGAGAAGAGTTATGACTGGCAATAAAAGGTTGTTCATAAATGTATGTTCTAACAGGGATGATGTGTGCCAAGTTGATAAACTTGAATTACTAGACGCAAAGTAAGCACTGAAGTCAGTCTATCTAAAATGGGAATGGATGATTGATACAATGTTTTAATTATCATTGGGATACAGCGAGAGAGAATTGCTAAAGCAAGATTACATTTATTTGGACGAAACTTGGTTAAAGTTTCTCTAGTGTCCGTGGGTTATTTACTCTGGAAAAAAAAGAACCTAACACTGCAATCTATGTCTGAGTGCTGTCTGCGTCACCTATCCCTGTAAACTTGGATGAGCTGAACGCTGCTTGAATCAGAAACCTTGACAGCCAAAACAAATAGAGAGCACCCTAGGTTCCACCGCCTGCACACAATCAAATGAAATTAAACATGGAAAACATAAAAAATATAAAAGAGATAAGATGTATGCCCCTGAGATGGTGTCATGCTAGTGTAATAGAAGGGTTTGCTCCAGGAGGGTTTGGTCAGAACAGAGGAGGCTCTACTGGATAGAAGGAAACACCTCTAGGGGACAAAGCCAGCCTTATCAGGTGTGAATCAGAAATCTTGACAGTAAATTCCAGTTTGTGCCTTGAAATCTGGACATTCCACCTGAGACTGCCTCCGGTGCTTTGGTATGTATGTACCCCTCCAAACCCTCTTTCAACACGCAAACTCCTGCACAGACACAGACACACACAAGAGCACACACACACACACACACGAAGCTCTTACATCCTGTTCAGTCTGATCTGTATTCCTTGTACATTATGGAGTTGGTGGCGTTGCCTCTGATCTCAGCCACTCTGGTCTCTGAGCAATACTCCTGTGAAGAAAGGGGAAAGGGGGATACCTAGTCAGTTGTATAACTGAATGCTTTCAACTGAAATGTGTCTTCCGCATTTAACCCAACCCCTCTGAATCAGAGAGGTGCGGGTGGCTGCCTTAATTGACATCCACGTTGTAACGTTTTTGACTTGAGGTTATTGTTTATAGGGGTGCCAGGTAGGTTGTGCCTACCAGAGAAAACATTGGTTTCTCCTTTTGGTTTGGGGGGAATGAGTCCCATCTGGTCCGTCAAGTCTACACCATTACAAAGGACGTATGTAAAAGTCAGGATGGAAATACACTTTTCATAAACCCTTAAAACATTGGAAAGAAGTTCAAAAACAACTCTTCTTTTGCGTGGGTTGTATTACCAACATAAATGATCACACACACAAAACAATATAACAAATAATGAGCTCTGGTTCTTCCAGAGCTGCTGTACCTCGGGCCTAAAAAGAGTCCATCCCGGTAAAGAAGTTCAGGGAGCTCAAGTGACCTTAGTCACGCAATATTTGTTCATTCATACAAGTGTAGTGTAAAACCCAGTATCAAATCATACAATCAAAATAACAATTATTTGACCACACAACCATCAAGCGTATCAATTCTTAACCTTTTATGGCTGCAGGCCGGTGTCGGGCTCAATATGACAACAGCCCGTCCAAGTGCAGGGCGCGAAATTCAAAATATATTTTTTAGAAATATTTAACTTTCACACATTAACAAGTCCAATACAGCAAATGAAAGATAAACATCTTGTGAATCCAGCCAACATGTCCGATTCTTTTAATGTTTTACAGCGAAAACAGCACGTATATTTATGTTAGCTCACCACCAAATACAAAAAAGCACAGACATTTTCACAGCACAGGTAGCATGCACAAAACCAACCAAACTAACCAAGAACCAACCAAACTAACCAAGAAACAACTTCATCAGATGACAGTCTTATAACATGTTATACAATAAATCTATGTTTTGTTCGAAAAATGTGCATATTTGAGGTATAAATCATAGTTTATATTGCAGCTACAATCAGAAATTGCACCGAAAGCAGCCAGAATAATTACAGACACCAACGTCAAATACCTAATTACTCATCATAAAACATTTCTGAAAAATACATAGTGTACAGCAAATGAAAGACAGGCATCTTGTGATTCCAGCCAATATTTCCGATTTATTAAGTGTTTTACAGCGAAAACACAATATAGCGTTATATTAGCTTACCACAATAGCCAGAAACACAAGCCATTTCCCAGCAGTAAAAGTTAGCGATCGTAACAAACAAGTAAAAGATATATAATTTTTGACTAACCTTGATATTCTTCATCAGATGACAGTCCTATAACATCAGGTTATACATACACTTATGTTTTGTTCGAAAATGTGCATATTTAGAGCTGAAATCAGTGGTTATACATTGTGCTATCGTAGCTACTTTTTCCACAACGTCCGGATATTTTTCTGACACTTTTTCTGACACACATATTCTGACCAAATAGCTATTCATAAACATAACTAAAAAATACATGTTGTATAGGAAATGATAGATCCATTAGTTCTTAATGAAATCGCCGTGTTAGAATTCTAAAAATAACTTCATTACGATATGCAGTTTACGTTATGGCTAGAGTACCCAAAAGTTGGGCGCCGACGACTAGTTCACATGTACGACAGATATATGAAATAGCATCATAAAATGTTTCTTACTTTTGCTGATCTTTCATCAGAATGTTGGACAAGGGGTCCTTTGTCGGGAACAATCATTGTTTGGATTTAGAACGGACTCTTTCCCTCTTGAATTAGCAAGCGCACTAGCCAAGTGGCGCGAATCTCTCCATCGTCAACAAAGTCAGAGAACGGAACACGGCAAAACTCCCGAAAAAATTTAAATAATCTGATTAAACTATATTGAAAAAACATACTTTACGATGATATGGTCACATGTATCAAATAAAATCAAAGCCGGAGATAGTAGTCGCCTATAACGGCAGCTAAACAGAAGGCAAATCCAGGTACCTCCTCGCGCTCTCCAGAAAACAGGAAATGGGGGACACGTCATACAAAGAGCTTGTATTCCACTTCAGACCAAGATAAACACTCAATTTCTTCTCTCACCGCCTCTTGACATCCAGGGGAAGGTCTATGAAGTGCATGTATACTAATACGTATCATGCCCATTTATAGGCAGGAAGTAGAACAGAGCCTCGATTTCAGACTTTCCACTTCCTGGTCAGGAAGTTTGTGCCAAATGAGTTCTGTTTGACTCACAGATATAATTCAAATGGTTTTAGAAACTAGAGAGTGTTTTCTATACAAATAGTAATAATAATATGCATATTGTACGAGCAAGAATTGAGTACGAGGCCATTTGAAATGGGCACCTTTTATCTGGCTACTCAATACTGCCCCTGCAGCCCAAACAGGTTAATGCAATCGCCGTGTTAGAATTCTAAAAATAACTTTAGTACGACTTGCAGCTTACGTTATAGCGAGACAGCGCCAAAACTCAAGGCGGAAAACACAACACATTTTCGACAGAAATAGGAAATAACATCATAAATGGGTCCTACTTTTGTTGAGCTTCCATCAGAATCTTGTACAAGTGGTCCTTTGTCCAGAACAATCGTTGTTTGGATTTAGAATGTCCTTTTTCCCTCTCGAATGAGCAAGCAAAACTTGCCAAGTGGCGCGAAGCTGTCCATCGTCAACAAACGCAGAGAACGGAACACGCCAAAACTCCCGAAAAAATTTAAATAATCTGATTAAACTATATTGAAAAAACATACTTTACGATGATATTGTCACATTTATCAAATAAAATCAAAGCCGGAGATATTTGCCGTCTATAACAAAAGCTTTTCAGAAGCCAATGCGGAAGTCCTTTCCGCGTCTTCCTGAACAGAGGAAATTTGGGTCCTGTCATTCCAAGCTCTCTCTTTTGACCATAGAAAGAGCTAGAGACCCCATTTCACCTCTCACAGCCTATTGACATCTAGTGGAAGACGTATGAAGTGCATGTATTCTAATAAATATCAAGCACATTTATAGGCAGGCCCTAGAACAGAGCATCGATTTCAGATTTTCCACTTCCTGTCAGGAAGTTTGCTGCAAAATGAGTTCTGTTTTACTCACAGATATAATTCAAACGGTTTTAGAAACTAGAGAGTGTTTTCTATCCAATAGTAATAATAATATTCATATTGTACGAGCAAGAATTGAGTACGAGGCCATTTGAAATGGGCACCTTTTATCCAAGCTACTCAATACTGCCCCTGCAGCCCAAAGAGGTTAATGTCTTCACTATTATTCTACAATATAGTCTCAATTGGGCTACAATGAAATTGCACTTACCCATTCTGCCTGCTTGTAAATATCCTCTGCCATTTACTGTTCTTTTTCAATATGTGATTTTGTTTGTATGTTTTATGACTGCTGCAAAATGAATTGCCTCTGAGGACATGAAAGTAATTCTAAATCTGAAATACCCTTGAGGGTTCTAGCCCTACCCCAGAGTGTAATGTGGATTTTAGCAAACAGCTAACAAAAGCTAACACATTCACATCAAACTCTAAAATGACAGTTAAATAGCTCCCTATTCATTTATTTCAGCTGTTTTGCATTGACATATTCAAATCAAGTTAAAATCAAGTTTATTTTATATAGCCCTTCGTACATCAGCTAATATCTCGAAGTGCTGTACAGAAACCCAGCCTAAAACCCCAAACAGCAAGCAATGCAGGTGTAGAAGCAATCAAAATCAAAATCCATCAGCTAGAGATATCATTTGTAAAAATAATATCTTAAAGACAAAAGCAAGACAGACTGGACAGATGTGCTCCCTTTTTAATTCCCTATAAGCTGTTCAAGTGAAACAGTAGTCCACAGTAGTCCATGATGCTACTGCATGATTTCACCTGTTTAGAAATATGGATAGCTGGCATCCGACACAATTAACTGTCTTTGTCAGGATTAAATCACATTTGCATTTTGCAACATTGGTCAGAGTGGCAAACGGCAAGATTCATACAAACCTATGTTTTCGCAAACTAAAAGTTAGCTAGAAACAAGAGGAAATAACCAATAAGAGTGTAAGCCCTTTCTAAGCTGGGGGAGGGCTCATAAAAATAATCATTTAGCTATTTGATTTTGAATTTTAAAACCCCTTGAAGTATCAAAAAATACTTACACAGAGGAGTCATATTAGTGTGCTGCCCAAACTGTTCGGACGCTACAGATAAAAGTTGGCAGATCGGAGTCCCTTGTGGGGTCAAACCGGTTGGACAATACAAACGATTTTGTGAGAAGACAGATTCTCTGTCTCATGGTCTGACAAACGCCGCTGTAGCTCTGTCTCCTTTCACCACATATACAGAAGTGCGAAATTAGCAGATGCTTTGGATTGTGAAAAAAAATGATATCTCTAGCTGATGGATTTTGATTTTGATTGTTTTATTGTGTAAATTACATTTCAGCAGGGGATCGGACATCAACTCTAGGGGTTTTAATAAAAGCATACACTCTGTGCATACACTCTCTCATACACTTCCTGACTGATGTCTTGAGATGTTGCTTCAAAATATCCACATAATTTTATTCCCTCATGATGGCATCTATTTTGTGAAGTGCACCAGTCCCTCATGCATCAAGTTGGGATGGTATTCTTCGGCTTGCAAGCCTCCCCCTTTTTCCTGCAAACATAATGATGGTCATTATGGCCAAACAGTTCTATTTTCGTTTCATCAGACCACAGGACATTTCTCCAAAAAGTATGATCTTTGTCCTCATGTGCAGTTGCAATCCGTAGTCTGGCTTTTTTATGGCGGTTTTGGAGCAGTGGCTTCTTCCTTGCTGAGCAGCCTTTCAGGTTATGTCGATATAGGTCTCGTTTTACTGTGGATAAAAATACTTTTGTACCTGTTTCCTCCAGCATCTTCACAAGGTCTTTGATGTTGTTCTGGGATTGATTTGCACTTTTTGCACCAAAGTACGTTCATCTCTAGGAGACAGAACACGTCTCCTTCCTGAGCGGTATGACGGCCATGGTGTTTATACTTGCGTACTATTGTTAGTTCATATGAATGTGGTACCTTTAGGCGTTTGGAAAATTCTCCCGAGGATGAACCAGACTTGTGGAGGTCTACAATTATTTTTCTGAGGTCTTGGTTGATTTATTTTTATTTTCCCATGATGTCAAGCAAAGAGGCACTGAGTACATCCACAAGTACACCTCCAATTGACTCAAATGATGTCAATTAGCCTATCAAAAGTTTCTAAAGGCATGACATCATTTTCTGGAATTGTTCAAGCTGTTTAAAGGCACAGTCAGCTTAGTGTATGTACATTTCTGACCCACTGGAATAGTGATACAGTGAGTTATAAGTGAAATAATCTATCTGTCTGTAAACAATTGTTGGAAAAATGACTTGTGTCATGCACACAGTTGCAAAAACTATACTTTGTTAACGTTTCTGCGCTACGGATACCGAATACGGGTTCACTTTCCTAAACAACCGCTGAATTGCAGGGCGCCAAATTCAAAAATATTACAAAAAATATTTATAATCATGCAATCACAAGTGAAATATACCAAAACACAGCTTAGCTTGTTGTTAATCCACCTATCGTGTCAGATTTTGAAAATATATTTTACAGCGAAAGAAATCCAAGCTTTTGTGAGTGTAGCTTTCAATGCTACATCAGCTATGCCCAAATTAGCATGGTCACGAAAGTCAGAAAAGCAATAAAATTAATCGCTTACCTTTGATAATCTTCGGACGTTTCCACTCACGAGACTCCCAGTTACACAACAAATGTTATTTTTGTTCGATAAATATTACTTATTTATCACAAAAAAACGCCATTTGGGTTGCGCGTTATGATGAGAAAACTACAGCCTCGTTCCGTTCGACAAATCCCAAAACGTATCCGAAATGGTCGTAGAAACATATCAAATGTTTTTCAAAGACAACCTGAGGTTTGATTATAACAAACATAATCGATAATATTTCAAACGGAGCATAACCTATTCATTAACAAGAAATTTGTGGAGTGGTAGAAAAATAAGTTTTAATGACTTCAACCTAAGTGTATGTAAACTTCACCATATGTTTTGCTCATTCCGGCATTAACCCAACCATCAGAGACATAGAGATCCTCCTTCGGCTTCTGCTGACAACAACTGCATGGAAGTTGATCTTCTACATCTTAATAATTATGACAGCAAAGAATTTTGTGATAATTTTGGCAGATAAATTCATGCTTATTTCTGAAGATTAACTTGTGTTTTTGCTCCTATTTTTATATTCTCTGGAACAAGCCTCGTAAAAAAACCACAATGTACTGTTCCATGAAGAAGTCAGCCAGAGTTGGTAACTAGATTTAAGTAGGCCATCATGCAAACAAACAGATGCCTCCCTGGCCATCAGTGCATATTTTCAAAGCATGTTTGCATATTTTTAGGATTGGTTAACTCTTGAGATTCCCTAGGTTCTCCACCGAACTAGGTAAATCTGCTTTTAGTCTTAACCACTGAAGGATCCGCCCCTTTTTTTCAATTTTCGCCTAAAATTACATACCCAAATCTAACTGCCTGTAGCTCAGGCCCTGAAGCCAGAATATGCATATTCGTGGTACCATTGGAAAGGATACTCTTTGCTGTGTGTGGAAATGTGAGAATATAACACAATATATCTGGTTAAAGAGAATACAAAGAAAAAAACAACCGTTCATTTGTCATTTTTTGTACCATCATCTTTGAAATGCAAGAGAAAGGCCATAATGTATTATTCCAGTACAAGTGTAATTTAGATATTGGCCACTATATGTCAGCAATGTATGTGCAAAGTTTTAGACTGATCCACTGTAATAGCTACTGTAAATTGGACAGTGCAGTTAGATTAACAAGAATTCTAGCTTTCTGACAATATCAGATATGTCTATGTCCTGGGAAATGTTCTTGTTACTTACAACCTCATGCTAATCATATTAGCCTACATTAGTTCAACCATCCCATGGACGGGGAAGTTAACCTCTAATTCCTCCCAAACCCGGATCCGGGAGCACCCCCATCAGTAAAAATGCTGACTAGCATAGCCTAGCATAGCGTCACAAGTCAATACTAGCATCTAAATATCATTAAATCACAAGTTCAAGACACCAGATGAAAGATACACATCTTGTGAATCCAGCCATCATTTCTGATTTTTAAAATGTTTTACAGGGAAGACACAATATGTAAATCTATTAGCTAACCACGTTAGCAAAAGACACCACTTTTTTTACTCCACCAGTTTTTTACTCCATCAGTAGCTATCACAAATTCGACCAAATAAAGATATAAATAGCCACTAACCAAGAAACAACTTCATCAGATGACAGTCTGATAACATATTTATTGTATAGCATATGTTTTGTTAGAAAAATGTGCATATTTCAGGTATAAATCATAGTTTACCATTGCAGCCACCATCACAACTCTCACCAAAGCGACTAGAATAACTACAGAGCGCAACGTGTATTAGCTAATTACTCATCATAAAACATTTCTTAAAAATACACAGCGTACAGCAATTGAAAGACACAGATCTTGTGAATCCAGACAATATTTCAGATTTTCTAAGTGTTTTACAGCGAAAACACAATATAGCGTTATATTAGCTTACCACAATAGCAAACATTACAACAGCATTGATTCAAGCCAAACATAGCGATAACGTATAAACCACCAAAATATATTAATTTTTTCACTAACCTTCTCAGAATTCTTCAGATGACAGTCCTGTAACATCATATTACACAATGCATATAGAGTTTGTTCGAAAATGTGCATATTTAGCGGCACAAATCGTGGTTATACAATGTGATTAGTGGCCAAAAATTCAAGCAATCTGTCCGGCGCCATCTTGGAGAGGCACCTATTCTAATCGAAAACTATTCATAAACTTGACTAAAAAATACAAGTTGGACAGCAAATGAAAGATAAATTAGTTCTTAATGCAATCGCTGTGTTAGATTTTTTAAATTAACGTTACTGCGCAATACAGCGTGCGCTAAAGCGAGACCGCCCCATAATTCATGGCGGAATTATTATTTGACATTTGTCAACATAAGTACGAATTAACAGCATGAAGACTGCTTACTATTAGCTGAGCTTCCATCAGAATCTTGGGCAAGGTGTCCTTTCTCCAGAACAATTGTCTTTGGGTTGAAAGATGTCCTCTTGCCCTGTCGAAATAGCCGCTAATGTTAGCCACCCACTGGAGAGGTGTACAACTCGTGAAAGCGCATCACAAATAAATCCAGGAAAATCGCAATAAACTGCTATAAGTCGGTTTAAATTAACTACCTTATGATGTCTTTAACCTGTTAGGCTGGCTGGCCCGATATCGGTACACTTATGACAACATCCAGCTCAAGTGCAGGGCGCGAAATTCAAAAGATATTTTTTTTAAATATTTAACTTTCACACATTAACAAGTCCAAGACACCAGATGAAAGATACACTTCTTGTGAATCAAGCCATCATGTCCGATTTTTAAAATGTTTTACAGGGAAGACAAAATATGTAAATCTATTAGCTAATCACGTTAGCAAAAGACACCACTTTTCTAACTCCATCAGTTTCTTACTCCATCAGGTGCTATCACAAATTCGACCAAATAAAGATATAAATAGCCACTAACCAAGAAACAAATTCATCAGATGACAGTCTGATAACATATTTATTGTATAGCATATGTTTTGTTCGAAAAATTTGCATATTTCATGTATAAACCATAGTTTACATTTCAGCTACAATCAGAAATTGCACCGAAAGCAGCCATAATATAATTACTCATCATAAAACATTTCTGAAAAATACATAGTCTGCAGCAATTGAAAGACAGGCATCTTGTGATTCCAAACAATATTTCCGATTTATTAAATGTTTTACAGCGAAAACAAAATGTATCGCTATATTAGCGTAGCCACAATAGACAGAAACAATTGGGCGCCCACGGCCAGTTCACATGCACGACAGATATATGAAATAACATCATAAAATGGGTCTTACTTTTGCTGATCTTTCATCAGAATGTTGAACAAGGTGTCCTCTGTCCAGATGAGTCGTTGTTTGGATTCAGAATGGCAAATTTCCCTCTTCAATTAGCATTGGCACTAGCCGAGTGGCACAATTCTCTCCAACGTAATCAAAGTCAGAGGACGGAACACGGCAAAACTCCCGAAAAAATGTCAATAATCTGATTAAACTATATTGAAAAAACATACATTACGATGATATGGTCACATGTATCAAATAAAATCCGAGCCGGAGATGTTAGTCATCCATTACGGCAGCAAAACAGAAGGCAATCGCACTTCCAAGTCGCGCGCTTCAGAGTACCGGAAGTGGACGGTCACGTCATACAAAGAGCTTGTATTCCACCCCAGACCAAGATAAACACAAAATTTCTTCTCTCACATCATCTTGACACCCAGAGGAAGGCGTATGGAGTGTAAGTAGACTCCTAAGTGTCAAGACCATGTATAGGCATCAAGTTGAAAAGAGCATCGATTTCTGACATTTCACTTCCTGGTCAGGAAAAGTGCTGCAGAAGGACTTCTGTTTCACTCAGAGAAATAATTCCAACTGTTTTAGAAACTAGAGAGTGTTTTCTATCCAAAAAGAATAATAATATCCATATTGTACGAGCAAGATTTGAGTAGGAGGCCGTTTGAAATGGGCACGATTTCACTGGCTACTCAACACTTTGCCTTGCAGCCATAAGAAGTTTTAACACCTATAATGAATAAAAACATGACCGGAGATATAGAACTACTAAAACGAAAGCGTTTGCAGGACGCCATTGTGATGTCTTCTTGCGCCAGGCGCACCGTTGAAAAGGACGGTACTTCCGTTCCACGGTCTTATATAGGGTCCCAGATTGCGCAATCCACTCCATTCAAATTCTCCCCGCTTACTGACATCTAGAGGAAGACGTATGCAGTGCATGTAGCCCGATGGCTTACATGGGGACTTATAAACTGACCTCAGAACAGGGACCTCGATTTCTGAAATCTCACTCCCTGACAGGAAGATTGCTGCAAAAGGAGTTCTGTTTTACTCAGAGAAATAATTCAAACGGTTTTAGAAACTAGAGAGTGTTTTCTATCCAATAGTAATAATAATATGCATATTGTACGAGCAAGAATTGAGTACGAGGCAGTTTAAATTGGGCACGATTTTCCCCCAAAGTGAAAACAGCGCCCTCTGTCCTCAACAGGTTAATGTGTGAAAGTTAAATATTTCTAAAAAATATCTTTTGAATTTCGCGCCCTGCACTTGGACGGGCTGTTGTCATATTGAGCCCGACACCGCCCTGCAGCCATAAGAAGTTAAAAAGATGAGAGAGGCCTGTAATTTTCATCATAGGTACACTTCAACTATGACAGACAAAATGAGAAAATAAAATCCAGAAAATCACATTGTAGGATTTTTAATGAATTTATTTGCAAATTATGGTGGAAAATAAGTATTTGGTCACCTACAAACAAGCAAGATTTCTGGCTCTCACAGACCTGTAACTTCTTCTTTAACTTCTTTGGGATACCCCCCCCTTCTCTCAATTTCCGCCTGAAGACATACCCAAATCTAACTGTCTGTAGCTCAGCCCCAGAGGCAAGGATAGGCATATTCTTGGTATCATTTGAAAGGAAACACTCTGAAATTTGTGGAAATGTGAATTGAATGTAGGAGAATATAACACAATAGATCTGGTAGAAGAAAATACAAGGAAATAAACATACGTTTTTTGTTTTTATTGTTGTTGCATCATCTTTCAACTGAACAAGAACAGGCAAACATTCAGATATGATGCTGGGGATAATTCTGATGCAGAACATAAGATGGCAACAGTATTAGAAAAAAGTTTCAAAACGATATCTTCAGGAACGAGTGAGCTACATGACATTGAGCATGTAGTCACCCAGGTGTCCCACACAAGTTGCCCAAATGTACCCAAATGGCCAAATTGGTACAGTGATACATTTTGAACTAAATGACTATATACAAAATACTAAAATGCTATTCTAACACACACCCCAACAAAAAATAATAATAATAATATAAAAATTTGAAAATTTGAAAAAAAAAAAAATAACAAGGGTAACTATTTACACACATTCAAAGTATAATATACAATATTGTGAAGACCCTCAGTCCTCTACATAATATTGTTCTGCTGATGCCATGCCCAATAGCAGTCTCTTTCTGCTGTAAAGCAGAGGGTTACTGAACAGGTGGTGCAGGTGATAGGGCATTTCCTGTGACAAAGGGCACAACGACGTC
Source organism: Salvelinus namaycush (assembly GCF_016432855.1). Taxonomy (NCBI): domain Eukaryota; kingdom Metazoa; phylum Chordata; class Actinopteri; order Salmoniformes; family Salmonidae; genus Salvelinus; species Salvelinus namaycush. Next base: position 239,460 of record NW_024061420.1, read on the forward strand.
TCCCCACGGTGCCCTTTTTTCCCTGAGGCACATTCATGCCTGCAGAGATGAATCTGGGCAGGTGAACAGCAGAGGTAGAGGGGCCAGAAGGTGCTGCAGTAGACTTGCTGTAGCAAGCAAGCTCCTGGATGAGCAGCTCTCGGAAGGCTAGCTGTGAGATGTGGGGCTGTCCACGGCTCTTAGCCATTTCCTTCTGGAGGATGAAGGAATTCACCACAGCAATGTCAATGAAGTGATAGAAAAATGTCTTGTAAAGGCAGTTGATAGAGGGGAGCAGTTTTCCAGTAGTCTTTCAGGGTTTTCAACTTCACAATACCCATGTAAATGACCATTGACAGGAAACAAAAAAGATCTGACATGGAAATGGGCTTCCATCCCTCTTTCTTGCCTGCCTGCTTCTTAGCACCATACTTGTTAGTGTTCAACACCAGGGAATCAACAACAGATGAGGTGAAAAACAGCTGGAAAAGCTGCATGGGGCTATACTTAGATGTCATATCCAGCTTTGGGCCTAATGGCCTCTTTGGTCTGAATAATGGAGGTGGAGGCGCCACATCCTCCTCCAGCACAGAGTGCCAACAACCCTCCTCCTCTCTGATTGCAGGTGTATCTCTTCCCCATCGCCGCTTCTTTGTCACACCTGGCAGGGCGGGGGTAGATGTGGAGCCGGAGACAGCAGGGGTCCGGCTAAATGAACAAGCTCCCCTGGGGGATGGGCAACTTGGCAGTGGGGGCTCCCAATCAGAATCGGAGGGACTGTGAAATAAAGACACAGACACACAGATTATATATTGAGTAGTGAAACAAAATCATTTTGGGGATCTGTGGTTCTATTCCATGTTTAGATCAAATAAATGTAAAATATCTCATATATACAGACACACAGATTATATATTGAGTAGTGAAACAAAATCATTTTGGGGATCTGTGGTTCTATTCCATGTTTAGATCAAATAAATGTAAAATATCTCATATATACAGACACACAGATTATATATTGAGTAGTGAAACAATCATTTTGGGGATCTGTGGTTCTATTCCATGTTTAGATCAAATAAATGTAAAATATCTCATATATACAGACACACAGATTATATATTGAGTAGTGAAACAAAATCATTTTGGGGATCTGTGGTTCTATTCCATGTTTAGATCAAATAAATGTAAAATATCTCATATATACAGACACACAGATTATATATTGAGTAGTGAAACAAAATCATTTTGGTATTATTTTCAAACAACAGCATGAGAGTTACTTACCAATCGAGAATTGCGTCTTCTCCATACAAAAACATGTCCTCAAATTGGGAGTCCAAACTTGACACACAATCTGATACATCTTCTTGTAAATCTGTGTCACTTTCTCTAGCAATCTCATCAATAATTGCATGTAGATCTGTATAGCTGGACTTTGCCTTTGATTTTCCAGATTTACTCGCCATAATTATTTCAATAATATAGAAGAAAATGATCTTGACTCAATACTGCTAACGCGCAAACAACGTGGCTCCTTCGGGTAGAAATTTCAATGGCGAATGTTAGCGCAAACAACGTGGCTCCTTCGGGTAGAAATTTCAATGGCGAATGTCTGCGTAACGCGTGACTTTCGTTCAAGACCGGGTCTTCCCAGATATAACCATTAGATATTGTTGTTTACCTCGGCTCATTGGCTCTCTACCAAACTAGATTTCAAGACGATCAGTGGTCATTGGGCCAAAATACAGTCAATCAAAGAAGCACTGGTCATGTCATAGGCGCTCAATGAGGTCATTGTTTGGTGTGTTCAAATCAGTTCATTTCGGTCAATATGTCCCGTAGAAATAACCATCATGTATGGTTGTGTTACTAACAAACAGAGGATTACAATGAAACCCACCTTGACTAGATACAGGTACATCTAGTGTGAGTAATTACATCAACTGTTTCGTCGAAAGTTGAAGGAGTCGAAACTCATGACACAAGCCGTTTACAAAATGTGTCGTGTTATGCTATAAAAAAAAAAAATATCGAACAAAATGACCATTCATTGTGAAGATTGGACCTTTTGTATTGCCAAAAGAAGAAGATTTTTACAGGTAATTGATAATTTTATTGCTATTTCTGACTTTTGTGACGCTACTGTTTGGTTGGAAAATGCTAGTTATACTTGTGTGTCTGGCGCGCTGTCGTCAGATTATCGTAAGGTATGCTTTCGCCGAAAAGCATTACTGAAATCTGACACCACTGTTGGATTAAGAAGTAGATAAGCTTTTAAATGATGTTAGATACATGTATTTACAAGAACGTTTAATACTACGAATGGTGTATTTAGAATCTTTGCGCTATGCTATTTCACCGGATGTTAGCCAGATGGGACGCTAACGTCCCAGCTAGCCTAGAGAAGTTAAGAGGCTCCTCTGTCCTCCACTCATTACCTGTATTAACCTTTTCTCAATAGGGGGTGCTGTTTTCACTTTGTAAAAATTCGTTCCCAAATTAAACTGCCTCGTACTAAATTCTTGCTCGTACAATATGCATATTATTATTACTATTGGATAGAAAACACTCTAGTTTCTAAAACCGTTTGAATTATATCTGTGAGTAAAACAGAACTCAAGTTGGAGCAAACTTCCTGTCAGGAAGTGAGAAATCTGAAATCAGGCAATCTGTTCCAGGGTCAGTTTATTAATTTGCATGTATTCTATTGGTCGACATGCACTGCATACGCCTTCCCCTAGATGTCAGCAAGCAGTGAGAATTGGAATGGAGTTGCTAGGCAGATCTGAGGCCATATAAATGGTCTTGGAACGTGGGGTGCACTCTTTTCAACGTTCGCCATGACGCAAGACAGACCTCAGGAATGCATTCTGAAAAGCTCTCGTTATAGGAGTTAGATATATCCGGCTCTGATTTTATTCGATATAGGTGTTAAAGACATCATAATGTAGTTATTTTAAACCGAGTTATATCAGTTTATATCAGTATATTGCGATTTTCGGATATTTCTTTGTGCTGCGTTATAGTGAGTTGGGCACGTCTGGGCCACATAGGAATTAGCAGCAAACATTAGCTAAGTTGAAGACGGCAATCTACAACCGTGCAACGATGATTCTGGACAAAGGTCAACTTCCCCAAGATTCTGATGGAAACTCATCAAAAAGTAAGAACTATTTATGAAGTTAATTCGTTGTTCTGTTGAAAAATGTTGACCTAATATTCCGCCATTAATTTCGGTGCAGTCTCGCTTTAACGCACGCTGTATGTCGTAGTAACGTTAATTTTAAAAATCTAACACAGCGGTTGCATTAACTTCTTCTGGCTGCAAGCCCGACCTCGGTACAAGATATTTTTTTTAAATATTTAACTTTCACACATTAACAAGTCCAATACAGCATATGAAAGGTACACATCTTGTGAATCCAGCCAACATGTCCGATTTTTAAAATGATTTACAGTGAAAACACCACGTATATTTATGTTAGCTCACCACCGAATACAAAAAGGACAGACATTTTTCACAGCACAGGTAGCATGCACAAAGCCAACCTAACTAACCAAGAACATACCAAACTAACCAAGAAACAACTTCATCAGATGACAGTCTTATAACATGTTATTCAATAAATCTATGTTTTGTTCGAAAAATGTGCATATTTCAGGTATAAATCATAGTTTACATTGCAGCTACAATCAGAAATTGCACCGAAAGCAGACAGAATAATTACAGACACCAACGTCAAATACCTAAATACTCATCATAAAACATTTCTGAAAAATATATAGTGTACAGCAAATGAAAGACAGGCATCTTGTGATTCCAGACAATATTTCCGATTTCTTAAGTGTTTTACAGCGAAAACACAATATAGCGTTATATTAGCTTACCACAATAGCCAGAAACACAAGCCATTTCCCAGCAGTAAAAGTTAGCGATCGTAACAAACCAGTAAAATATATATAATTTTTGACTAACCTTGATAAGCTTCATCAGATGACAGTCCTATAACATCAGGTTATACATACACTTATGTTTTGTTCGAAAATGTGCATATTTAGAGCTGAAATCAGTGGTTACACATTGTGCTAACGTAGCTACTTGTTCCCACAACGTCCGGATTTTTTCTGACACTTTTTCTGACACACATATTCTGACCAAATAGCTATTCATAAACATAACTAAAAAATACATGTTGTATAGGAAGTGATAGATCCACTAGTTCTTAATGCAATCGCCGTGTTAGAATTCTAAAAATAACTTAATTTGAACATACAGCTTCGGTATAGCTAGAGTACCCAAAAGCTGGGCGCCGACGACTAGTTCACATGTACGACAGATATATGAAATAGCATCATAAAATGTTTCCTACTTTTGCTGATCTTCCATCAGAATGTTGTACAAGGTGTCCTTTGTCAAGAACAATCGTTGTTTGGATTTATAACGGACTCTTTCCCTCTCGATTTAGCAAGCACACTAGCCAAGTGGCACGAATCTCTCCATGTCAACAAACGGAAGAGAACGGAACACGGCAAAACTCCCGAAAAAATTTCAATAATCTGATTAAACTATATTGAAAAAACATACTTTACGATGATATGGTCAAATGTATCAAATAAAATCACAGCCGGAGATAGTAGTCGCCTATAACGACAGCTTTTCAAAAGGCAAATCCAGGTCCCTCTTCGCGCCTTCCTGAAAACAGGAAATGGGGGACACGTCATTCCAGGAGCTGTAATTCGAGTCCAGATCAAGTTACACACTCCATTTCTTCTCTCACTCCTTGTCGACATCTAGTGGAAGACGTATGAAGTGCATCTAAACTAATAAATAACAAGGACTTTAATAGGCAGCCCCTAGAACAGAGCCTCAATTTCAGACTTTCCACTTCCTGTCAGGAAGTTTGCTGCAATGTGAGTTCTGTTTTACTCACAGATATAATTCAAACGGTTTTAGAAACTAGAGAGTGTTTTCTATCCAATAGTAATAATAATATGCATATTGTACGAGCAAGAATTGAGTACGAGGCCGTTTGAAATGGGCACCTTTTATCTGGCTACTCAATACTGCCCCTGCAGCCAAAACAGGTTAAGAACTAATGTATCTTTCATTTGCTGTCCAACCTGTATTTTTTAGTCAAGTTTATGATTAGTTATTGATTAGATTAGGTGCCTCTCCCAAGATTTCTCCCGACATTTTGTTTGCAGCTTGGCTACTATTCTCATTGTATAACCACGATTTGTGCCGCTAAATATGCACATTTTTGAACAAACTCTATATGTATTGTGTAATATGATGTTATAGGACTGTCAACTGAAGAAGTTTGAGAAGGTTAGTGAAAAAATTAATATCTTTTGCTGGTTTGTTCGTTATCGCTATTGTTGGCTTGAATCAATGCTGTTGTGTGGTTGGCTATTGTAGTAAGCTAATATAATGCTATATTGTGTTTTCGCTGTAAAACACTTAAAGAATCTGAAATATTGGCTGGATTCACAAGATCTTTGTCTTTCATTTGCTGTACGCTGTGTATTTTTCATAAATGTTTTATGATGAGTATTTAGGTAATTCACGTTGCTCTCTGTAGTTATTCTAGTTGCTTTGGTGAGAGTTGTGATGGTGGCTGCAATGTAAAACTATGATTTATACCTGAAATATGCACATTTTTCTAACAAAACATATGCTATACAATAAATATGTTATCAGACTGTCATCTGATGAAGTTGTTTCTTGGTTAGTGACTATTTATATCTTTATTTGGTCGAAATTGTGATAGCTACCTATGCAGGAAAAAAATGGTGGGAAAAAAAAGTTGTGTATTTTGCTATCGTGGTTAGCTAATAGAAATACATAGTGTCTTCCCTGTAAAACATTTTAAAAATCAGAAATGATGGCTGGACGCTATGCTAGGCTATGCTAGTCAGCTTTTTTACTGATGGGGGTATTCCCGGATCCGGGATTGTGTGCAAGTAGAAGTTAATGACACCTGTTTGAACTTGTTATCAGTATAAAAGACACCTGTCCACAACCTCAAACAGTCACACTCCAAACTCCACTATGGCCAAGACCAAAGAGCTGTCAAAGTACACCAGAAACAAAATTGTAGACCTGCACCAGGCTGGGAAGACTGAATCTGCAATAGGTAAGCAGCTTGGTTTGAAGAAATCAACTGTGGGAGCAATTATTAGGAAATGGAAGACATACAAGATCACTGATAATCTCCCTCGATCTGTGGCTCCACGCAAGATCTCACCCCGTGGGGTCAAAATGATCACAAGAAAGGTGAGCAAAAATCCCAGAACCACACGGGGGGACCTAGTGAATGACCTGCAGAGAGCTGGGACCAAAGTAACAAAGCCTACCATCAGTAAAACACTATGCCGCCAGGGACTCAAATCCTGCAGTGCCAGACGTGTCCCCCTGCTTAAGCCAGTACATGTCCAGGCCCGTCTGAAGTTTGCTAGAGAGCATTTAGATGATCCAGAAGAAGATTGGGAGAATGTCATATGGTCAGATGAAACCAAAATAGAACTTTTTGGTAAAAACTCAACTCGTCGTGTTTGGAGGACAAAGAATGCTGTTGCATCCAAAGAACACTATACCTACTGTGAAGCATGGGGGTGTAAACATCATGCTTTTGGGCTGTTTTTCTGCTAAGGGACCAGGACGACTGATCCGTGTAAAGGAAAGAATGAATGGGGCCATGTATCGTGAGATTTTGAGTGAAAACCTCCTTCCATCAGCAAGGGCATTGAAGATGAAATGTGGCTGGGTCTTTCAGCATGACAATGATCCCAAACACACCGCCCGTGCAACAAAGGAGTGGCTTCGTAAGAAGCATTTCAAGGTCCTGGAGTGGCCTAGCCAGTCTCCAGATCTCAACCCCATAGAAAATCTTTGGATGGAGTTGAAAGTCTGTGTTGCCCAGCAACAGCCCCAAAACATCACTGCTCTAGAGGAGATCTGCATGGAGGAATGGGCCAAAATACCAGCAACAGTGTGTGAAAACCTTGTGAAGACTTACAGAAAACGTTTGACGACTGTCATTGCCAACAAAGGGTATATAACAAAGTATTGAGATAAACTTTTGTTATTGACCAAATACTTATTTTCCACCATAATTTGCAAATAAATTCATTAAAAATCTTACAATGTGATTTTCTGGATTTTTTTTTCTCATTTTGTCTGTCATAGTTGAAGTGTACCTTTGATAAAAATTAAAGGCCTCTCTCATCTTTTTAAGTGGGAGAACTTGCACAATTGGTGGCTGACTAAATACTTTTTTGCCCCGCTGTATGCATATATTAGCAACTTGGACTGAGTAGCAGGCAGTTTACTCTGGGCACGCTTTTCATCCAAACGTGAAAATGCTGCTCCCTAGCCCAAACAGGTTAAATGTCTTACTCACATCGGCTACGGATAGAGTGATCACACAGTCGTCTGGAACAGCTGATGCTCTCATGCATGTTTCAGTGTTACTTGCCTTGAAGCGAGCATAAAAGTAATTTAGTTTGTCTGGTTGACTCGTGTCAGTGAACATCTCTCGGCTGTGCTTCCCTTTGTAGTCTGTAATAGTTTGCAAGCCCTGCTCATCCGACGAGTGTCTGACCCAGTGTAGTGCGATTCTATCTTAGCAAGGATCAGGAGGATAGAATTCTGGTCAGAATTGCCAAATGGAGGGAGAGCATTGCTTGCCTCTCTGTGTGTGGAGTAAAGGTCGTCTATAGTTTTTTCCCATCTGGTTGCACATTTCACATGCTTGTAGAAATGAGGTAAAACAGATTTAAGTGTCCCTGCATTAAAGTCCCCGGCCACAAGGAGCGTCACCTCTGGATGAGTGTTTTGTGTTTGCTTATGGCCGTATACAGCCCATTGAGTGCGGTCTTAGTTCCAGCATCTGTTTGTGGTGGTAAATAAACAGCTAAAAAGAATATAGATGAAAACTCTCTTGGTAAATAGTGTGGTCTACAGCTTATCATGAAAATACTCTACCTAAGGCGAGCAAAACCTCGAGACTTCTTTAGATATCCTGCACCAGCTGTTGTTTACAAATATACATAGATCACCACCCCTTGTCTTACCAGAGGCTACTGTTCTATCCTGCCAATACAGTGTATAACTCTCCAGCTGTATGTTATTCATGTCGTTATTCAGCCACGACTCAGTGAAACATAAGATATTACAGTTTTTAGTGTTCCGTTGGTAGGATATACGTTCTTGTAGATTGTCTATTTTATTATCCAATGATTGAACGTTGGCTAATAGGATCGATGGTAAAGGCAAATTACCTACTCGCCGCCGGATGCTTACCAGGCACCCCAACCTTCGACCTCGAGATCTCCGTCAATTTCTCCTGCGAATGACGGGGATGAGGGCCTTGTCGCGTGCCTGGAGTAAATCCTTCTCGTCCGACTCATTAACCTCTCTAGGGTACGTGAGACGTTAGCGTCCCACCTCTTCAACAGCCAGTGAAACTGCAGGGCGCCAAATTCAAAACAACAGAAATCCCATAATTAAAATTCCTCAAACATACATGTATTTTACGCCATTTTAAAGATACACTTGTTGTAAATCCAGCCACAGTGGTGTCTGATTTCAAAAAGGCGTTACGACGAAAGCAAACCAAATGATTATGTTAGGTGAGTGCCTATTCACAGAATAACACAGCCATTTTTTCAGCGAAAAAAGCAGAAATATAGATAAAATTAATCACTAACCTTTGATGATCTTCATCAGATGACACTCATAGGACTTCATGTTACACAATACATGTATGTTTTGTTCGTTAAAGTTCATATTTATATCCAAAAATCTGAGATTACATTGGCGCCTTACGTTCAGTAGTTCCAAAACATCCTTTGATTTTGCAGAGAGCCACATCAATTTACAGGAATACTCATAATAAACATTGTTAAAAGATACAAGTGTTATGCATGGGATTTTAGAGGCACTTCTCCTTAATGCAACCGCTGTGTCAGATTTCAAAAAACTATACGGAAAAGCAAAAACCATGTAATAATCTGAGGTCGGCGCTCAGAGCCCAATCAAGACACAAATATAGCCGCCATATTATGCAGTCAACAAAAGTCATAAAAGCATTATAAATCTTCACTTACCTTTGCTGATCTTCGTCGGAATGCACTCCCAGGACTCCCACTTCCACAAGAAATGTTCGTCTTGTTCGGTAATGTCCATCATTTATGTCTAAATAGCTTATTTTGTTAGTGCGTTTGGTAAACAAATCCAAAGTCACGAAGCGCGTTAACAAAAAGCAGACAAAATGTCAAAAAGATCCGTAATAGTCAGTAGAAACATGTCAAACGATGTATTGAATCAATCTTTATGATGTTTTTAACATAATTCTTCAATAATGTTCCAACCGGAGAATTCCTTTGTCTTCAGAAGAGCAAATGGAACGGGAGCAAACTCTCATGTGAACGCGCATGGTCAGCTCGTGGCTGCTGGCAGACCTCTGACTCATTACTTTCTGCTTCGGCCCCAATTCACAGTAGAGGCATCAGACAAGGTTCTAAAGACTGTTGACATCTAGTGGAAGCCAATATCTTCAATAGGAGCTGCATTGAAAATTGACCATCCTCAGATTTTCCACTTCCTGGTTGGATTTTTTTTCAGGTTTTTGCCTGCCATATAAGTTAAGTTATACTCACAGACATCATTCAAACAGTTTGAAACGTCAGAGTGTTTTCTATCCAATTCTAATAATAATATGCATATTCTAGCTTTTATGGCTTTGTAGCAGGCCGTTTACCCTGGGCATGCTTTTCATCCGGACGTGAAAATACTGCCGCCTACCCCAAAGAAGTTAAAGGGGAAAAAAAATCTTATTTCAATACGAGGTGAGTAATCGCTGTCCTGATTTCTAGAAGCTATTTTCGGTCATAAGAGACAGCGGAAGAAACATTATGTACAAAATAAGTTATAAATAATGCAAAAAAAACACATAATAGCACAATTGTTTAGGAGACCGTAAAACGGCAGCCTTCTCTCCAGCGCCACAGACATGAGAATTCCCACATTGCCTCTTCAGAAAATACAAATCACTAATGCATTTTGTTCATGTTCATATAATAAACTTGGGCAATTTTTCATATTTTTTTATAAGTTCAATACATTGAATTGATAACCTACTAAGTTTAATACATTTTTGAATTCCGTTGGATTCCGGGATTCTGTCCACGTTCTCTGCATCACGGATTTTTTGGTCCCTAAAGATGTCACCATGTGAAATTGAGGTGACTAATAGCCTAAACCCAAACCACAGAAGGTATTAAGCACATTTTACAAGAAGCCACTAATGAAGGTTAATAATATGCAGAGAGGGATACAAATCTCAAAATATTTTGCCTGTTGTGGTCTGGTAAAGGTTAATAATAGATTCCCTGCGGAAGATTTTATATTTTCAAAATATGCTAAATTCTCAGAACCTCTATGTGCATTCTACACTCGATCCCAGAACTGTTGCTGTACAACAAAGTCAACACCTACACAGACACAGATCTAAAAGTCTGCACGTTTGTAAAATTTTGGGAGACTGAAAAGACAAGCTAAGTAAACTAATCAACAAGCGAAAAAACAGTTAGCAGACAGATCAGGTTGTCACTGTTAAGCTATCCAAAGCTCCAATTTATCTTGTGTTGTGTCTTGAGGACAGCATCGAAGCCAGTCCATTTCTGCAACTGTCTCTCCAGCAGGGTCTACTCCAATGTGCTCAGGTTGGTGTCCAAGGTTAAATGACAGAAGACTCTAAAATAATGTAATCAGTATTCATTATATAAGTGACAAGGGGAAATTCAACCTCGGCGCCCTCTGTCATTCCTACATGCCTCTGGGTATTCTCTAAAGGTTACTTTATTTAAATCTCCCATCCAGTCATCTCAATTCCATTAAACTAGACTAATGAATCTTTGGTTGGCTGTCTAATCAGCTTTCTACCGTCAAATCAGCTCACCAGGAGTGGAGTTTGATAGAGCTCCCAAAGATAGCATAGTTAAAGAGCATATCAACCTGTGTGTGTGTGTGTATTAACCTGTGTCTAATCTTTCTAATTACATAGCGTATAGGGCAATAAAGTAAAACGGCAGAAACATCTAAATCCTCCCTCCTTCCTCTGGAGCTCTAAACCACAGCCTCAAACTCCATTTCCCATCTGTCCCCTCTCCCCCATACACTGCACTGTTATAGAATGCAGTCATACCTATCTGATCTATCAGAGCAAGTACCAATAAAGCTATCGTGCAGTGGGAAAAAACACTTGACTTGACGGTAGGAAGAAACACAGAAACAATACTGTCATATGTAACACCATATTTTAGCTCTGTGTTTCTTCCCACTTGACTTTTTCTATACAGTATTTAATCCATTGTTTCTCATCGGTCAGTCCATGTTACAGTAACATGGTTATTGCTCATAGAGGAAAGGCTGTTTCTTCTTCACAGAATTTAGTCTATTTACTCCATTGATGTGTTTTCAAAATGTGTTTTGTATGTTTTTTGACGAAAGATGTGGATCGAGTCTATTCTAATGTCTACCCTAGATTTCCTCCATATCTGCGATGTTTTTCCTTCATCGTCAAGTGAAAGATCATTAGCATTTATTAACATTTTAAGTAATCTCCATGTAATCCACATGTGTCATTGGGAAGACAGGCGGATGGATGGATGTGCTGCAAATTAAGCTGGTTGGCGTTTCAAGTCATAGTTATTCCAGTAAATGTCTTTACACACAGCGTGGGCACTTGTATTTTTGTGAGTATGTGCTTAAGCAAATGTATATACAGTGGGAAGAACAAGTATTTAAAACACTGCCGATTTTGCAGGTTTTCCTACTTACAAAGCATGTAGAGGTCTGTCATTTTTTATCATAGGTACACTTCAACTGTGAGAAGGAATCTAAAACAAAAATCCAGGAAATCACATTGTATGATTTTTAAGTAAATAATTTGCATTTTATTGCATGACATAAGTATTTGATACATCAGAAAAGCAGAACTTAATATTTGGTACAGAAACCTTTGTTTGCAATTACAGAGATCATACGTTTCCTGTAGTTCTTGACCAGGTATGCACACACTGCAGCAGGGATTTTGGTCCACTCCTCCATACAGACCTTCTCCAGATCCTTCAGGTTTAGGGGCTGTCGCTGGGCAATATGAACTTTCAGCTCCCTCCAAAGATTTTCTATTGGGTTCAGGTCTGGAGACTGGCTAGGCCACTCCAGGACCTTGAGATGCTTCTTACGGAGCCACTCCTTAGTTGCCCTGGCTGTGTGTTTCGGGTCATTGTCAATGCTCTTACTGAGGGAAGGAGGTTGTTGGCCAAGATCTCGCGATACATGGCCCCATCCATCCTCCCCTCAATACGGTGCAGTTGTCCTGTCCCCTTTGCAGAAAAGCATCCCCAAAGAATGATTTTTCCACCTCCATGCTTCACGGTTGGGATGGTGTTCTTGGGGTTGTACTCATCCTTCTTCTTCCTCCAAACACGGCGAGTGGAGTTTAGATCAAAAAGCTATTTTTTTGTCTCATCAGACCACATGACCTTCTCCCATTCCTCCTCTGGATCATCCAGATGGTCATTGGCAAACTTCAGACGGGCCTGGACATGCGCTGGCTTGAACAGGTGGACCTTGCATGCGCTGCAGGATTTTAATCCATGACGGCGTTGTGTGTAACTAATGGTTTTCTTTGAGACTGTGGTCCCAGCGTTTTTCAGGTCATTGACCAGGTCCTGCCGTGTAGTTCTTGGCTGATCCCTCACCTTCCTCATGATCATTGATGCCCCACGAGGTGAGATCTTGCATGGAGCCCCAGACCGAGGGTGATTGACCGTCATCTTGAACTTCTTCCATTTTCTAATAATTGCGCCAACAGTTGTTGCTTTCTCACCAAGCTGCTTGCCTATTGTCCTGTAGACCATCCCAGCCTTGTGCAGGTCTACAATTTTATCCCTGATGTCCTTACACAGCTCTCTGGTCTTGGCCATTGTGGAGAGGTTGGAGTCTGTTTGATTGAGTGTGTGGACAGGTGTCTTTTATACAGGTAACGAGTTCAAACAGGTGCAGTTAATACAGGTAATGAGTGGAGAACAGGAGGGCTTCTTAAAGAAAAACTAACAGGTCTGTGAGAGCCGGAATTCTTACTGGTTGGTAGGTGATCAAATACTTATGTCATGCAATAAAATGCAAAATAATTACTTAAAAATGTGATTTTCTGGATTTTTGTTTTAGATTCCATCTCTCACAGTTGAAGTGTACTTATGATAAAAATTACAGACCTCTACATATTTGTAAGTAGGAAAACCTGCAAAATCGGCAGTGTATCAAATACTTGTTCTCCCCACTGTACCTGATAACATTATTTTGCATGAGCTGTATTCTCTTTTTCAGCTTTTTTGATTGCTCACTATACGAAGCAGAGCAGGCATAATCAAAATGACACTGAATCAAGGTTGAGACAAGCAATTTCTTAACACTTTGGTGTTAAAATATCTAGTTTTACAATATAAACATTTCAATTTGTTTATAATTTTAGAAAGAATTTTAGCAGCAATCAGGTCTCCAGTAAGGGATTGATCAAGGGACACACCAAGATAAGTTACACTTGTCTTTGCTTGCACAGTTTACCTCTTTCTTGTCAGCCCTATGCAATCTACTTTTTGTTCCAAACAAAATCGATTCAGTTTTTCCCAAATGTAGCGACAATTTGTTGTCAGTCAAGCAATCTCGAACAAAATGCAATTACTTACTCAGGGTCTCATCTATGTAAACGGTATCCTTCCCTGATACCAGTATGGCTGAGTCATCAGCGTAAAGCAGCAGTTTGCACTTCACTCTATCTGGCATATCATTAACGTATATAAGAAATAAGAGAGGCCCTAAAATTTATCGTTGTGGTACTCTACAGGATATTTCTTTGGTCTCTGACAGAACATCACCAACATTACATACTTGTGTTCTGTTGGTCAGATTAGACCTAAACTAATTCACTGCTACATCATTTAGACCCATGCATTTCAGGTTCATCAGAAGAATATCATGTTCCACAGTATCAAAAGCTTTTTGCAAGTCTAACATGACCATACCTGTATAGTTTCCCTTCTCACTTTCCTGCTTGATGTGGTCAGAAAGGTGGAGAAGGCAAGTATCAATGTAATGAGCTGTTCTAAAGCAAGATTGGAGTTCATAAAGCAGTTTGTGCTCGAGAAGTTATCACTGAAGTTGATTTAAAACTAATCTTTCAACATCTTTGTATGAGGTTCTGAGGATCGACACAGGCCTGTAGTTTCCTACATTTATTTTACTGCTCTTCTTGTGGAGCGGAACCACCCGGGTTGTATTGAGATCATTGGGAAATGTACCACTACCAATATAAATGTTTTCAGTGTGTTTTATCATTTTAGCAGTGACACAAGCACTAACTTGGGCTCCTGTGTGGCGCAGTGGTCTAAGATGCTGCATCTCAGTCACTGCAGTACCTGGTTTGAATCCAGGCTGCATCACATCCGGCCGTGATTTGGAGTCCCATAGGGAAGCACAAAATTGGCCCAGCGTCGTCTGGCTTTGGCCGGAGTAGGCCGTCATTGTAAATTAGAATTTGTTCTTAACTGACTTGACCAGTTAAATAAAGGTTAAATAAATAAATATAAAAAACCTTTATGAATCTTGCAGGAAGGTTATCCAGCCCATTTCCTTTGTCTGTGCTCATTAAGCATGGTAGATTGGAAACGTTGTTCCTTTGTTACCATGCACAGCTCAAACAAATAATTTGTGATACCTTAGCTATGGTAAAAGTTCTTAATAAAATACTGGCCATAGTGTCCAGAGCAGATCGGTAACTTCTTAACCAGAGATGAGACTATAGCGGTAAAAAATGTGTTAAAATAATTTGCAATCTTTGCCTGGTTATTCCATAAAACATCATCAACATCATCAATATCCAGGCCAATAGTACAGGATTTTACTTTATGGGGAGTTTTTGAGCCAATGTCCTTTCAAATTTTCCACAGTTCATAAGGTTCATGTAAATTGTTATTAACAGTGTATATAATGTTGGTATTTTGCCTTATCCATTTTGTATCTTGCCTGGTTTTTTCAGTTAACCTTTTCTCAATAGGGGGTGCTGTTTTCACTTTGTAAAAAATTCGTTCCCAAATTAAACTGCCTCGTACTCAATTCTTGCTCTTACAATATGCATATTATTATTACTATTGGATAGAAAACACTCTCTAGTTTCAAAAACTGTTTGAATTATATCTGTGAGTAAAACAGAACTCAAGTTGGAGCAAACTTCCTGTCGGGAAGTGAGAAATCTGAAATCAGGCAATCTGTTCCAGGGTCAGTTTATTAGTTTGCATGTATTCTATTGGTCGACATGCACTGCATACGCCTTCCCCTAGATGTCAGCAAGCAGTGAGAATTGGAATGGTGTTGCTAGGCAGATCTGAGGCCATATAAAGGGTTTTGGAACGTGGGGTGCACTCTTTTCAACGTTCGCCATGACGCAAGACAGATCTCAGGAATGCATTCTGAAAAGCTCTCGTTATAGGAGTTAGATATATCCGGCTCTGATTTTATTCGATATAGGTGTTAAAGACATCATAATGTTGTTATTTTAAACCGAGTTATATCAGTTTATATCAGTATATTGCGATTTTCTGATATTTCTTTGTGCTGCGTTATAGTGAGTTGGGCACGTCTGGGCCACCAAGCTAATGTTTGCTGCTAATTCCTAAGTTGAAGACGGCAATCTACAACCGTGCAACGATGATTCTGGACAAAGGTCAACTTCCCCAAGATTCTGATGGAAACTCATCAAAAAGTAAGAACTATTTATGAAGTTAATTCGTTGTTCTGTTGAAAAATGTTGACCTAATATTCCGCCATTAATTTCGGTGCAGTCTCGCTTTAACGCACGCTGTATGTCGTAGTAACGTTAATTTTAAAAATCTAACACAGCGGTTGCACCTTATTGGGGATAGGGTGCAGAGTTTTCACTTATGGAAAAATAGCATGCCCAATTTCAAATTTGTTCTACTCATCCCCAGAATATAAGATATGCATATTATTAGTAGATTTGGATAGAAAACACTCTGAAGTTTCTAAAACTGTTTGAATCATATCTGTAAGTATAACAGAACTTATATAGCAGTCAAAACCCTGAGGACAATTTTTTTTTTTTAAGTCACTGTCTGTTCAAGGAGATTTTATAGGCAGGCCAGAATTGTAATCACTATAATCGCAGTTCCTACTGCTTCCACTGGATGTCGCCAGTGTATGGAAAAAGATTAAGGTTAATAATTTGAACAGTCTGAAAGAATAACATCAGGAAGTAGAGTGACGTCTGGTGTTTTTGTTTGATTGTTGCGCAAGACTTGAAAAGTACCGTGAGTTTGTTTATCTCCTATATTGAAAACAGATTGACCCGTCTTCAATTTGATCGATTATTAACGTTTACAAATACCTTAAGTTGTATTACAAAAGTACTTTGAAATGTTTTGGCAAAGTTTAGAGGTAATTTTTTTGATATTTTGTCGTGACTTTGCGCAAATTGAACGCTGTTTTTTTCTGGTACAACGGCGCCAAATAAATGGACATTTTGGATATATATGGACGGAATTAATTGAACAAAAGGACCATTTGTGATGTTTATGGGACATATTGGAGTGCCAACAAAAGAAGCTCGTCAAAGGTAAGGCATGATTTATATTTTATTTCTGCGTTTTGTGTTGCGCCTGCAGGGTTGAAATATGCTACACTCTCTTTGTTTACTGTTGTGCTATCATCAGATAATAGCATCTTATGCTTTCGCCGAAAAGCCTTTTTGAAATCTGACATGTTGGCTGGATTCACAACGAGTGTAACTTTAATTTGGTATCTTACATGTGTGATTTAATGAAAGTTAGATTTTTATATAATTTTATTTGAATTTGACGCTCTGCATTTTCCCTGGCTTTTGGCCAAGTGGGACGCAAGCATCCCGCCTATCCCAGAGAGGTTAACTTCTAATTGCAGTCGCTGTACTCATAATATACAGGAGAGAGGATAGCTGTGCTGCAAGCCCAGCATCAGACGCAATCGTTAGGCAAGGGTAATTTCAGTGTAGGAAAGGATGAAACAGCGTCTGTGCCACCAGTAAGTACAGATAGTAGTATAAATCCCCTCGCACAGTCCCCGCAGCCGGACAACTTTCTCCTGGCTTCTGGAGGGAAATGCTGTAGGAATGCTCAACCGGTGTCGCTCATTCAGCCGACAGAAACTTTCAACCCTTTTTTCCCCATTAAGCAGCGGGTCGGAGTCTGAGGCCGAGCATTATCTTGTCTCCACTCCTCCCGTTACGGGGTCTGAGACGCCGAAGCTTCCCACTATTAGCTCTGACAAATTGAAAACCCTAGTCATTGGCGACTCCATTACCCGCAGTATTAGACTTAAAACGAATCATCCAGCGATCATACACTGTTTACCAGGGGCCAGGGCTACCGACGTTAAGGCTAATCTGAAGATGGTGCTGGCTAAAGCTAAAACTGGCGAGTGTAGAGAATATAGAGATATTGTTATCCACGTCGGCACCAACGATGTTAGGATGAAACAGTCAAAGGTCACCAAGCGCAACATAGCTTCAGCATGTAAATCAGCTAGAAAGATGTCGGCATCGAGTAATTGTCTCTGGCCCCCTCCCAGTTAGGGGGAGTGATGAGCTCTACAGCAGTCTCACAACTCAATCGCTGGTTGAAAACTGTTTTCTGCCCCTCCCAAAAGATAGAATTTGTAGATAATTGGCCCTCTTTCTGGGACTCACCCACAAACAGGACCAAGCCTGGCCTGCTGAGGAGTGACGGACTCCATCCTAGCTGGAGGGGTGCTCTCATCTTATCTACCAACATAGACAGGAATCTAACTCCTCTAGCTCCACAATGAAATAGGGTGCAGGCCAGGCAGCAGGCTGTTAGCCAGGCTGTTAGCCAGGCTGTTAGGGGAGTCTGCCACTAGCACAGTCAGTGTAGTCAGCTCAGCTATCCCCATTGAGACCATGTCTGTGCCTCGACCTAGGTTGGGCAAAACTAAACATGGCGGTGTTCGCCTTAGCAATCTCACTAGGATAAAGACCTCCTCCATTCCTGCCATTATTGAAAGAGATCGTGATACCTCACATCTCAAAATAGGGCTACTTAATGTTAGATCCCTCACTTCAAAGGCAGTTATAGTCAATGAACTGATCATAATCTTGATGTGATTGGCCTGACTGAAACATGGCTTAAGCCTGATGAATTTACTGTGTTAAATGAGGCCTCTCCCCCATGCATCCCTCAAAGGCGGAGGTGTTGCTAACATTTACATTAGCAAATTTCAATTTACCAACAAAAAAAAAGACGTTTTCGTCTTTTGAGCTTCTAGTCATGAAATCTATGCAGCCTCCTCAATCACTTTTTATAACTACTGTTTACAGGCCTCCTGGGCCATATACAGCGTTCCTCACTGAGTTCCCTGAATTCCTATCGGACCTTGTAGTCATAGCAGATAATATTCTAATTTTTGGTGATTTTAACTTCTAGTTCCTCCCAAACCCGGATCCCGGAGCACCCCCACCAGTAAAAAAGCTGACTAGCATAGCCTAGCATAGCGTCACAAGTAAATACTAGCATCTAAATATCATTAAATCACAAGTCCAAGACACCAGATGAAAGATACACTTCTTGTGAATCCAGCCACCATTTCTGATTTTTAAAATGTTTTACAGGGAAGACACAATATGTAAATCTATTAGCTAACCACGTTAGCAAAAGACACAATTTTTCTTACTCCACCATTTTTTCACTCCATCAGTAGCTATCACCAATTCGACCAAATAAAGATATAAATAGCCACTAACCAAGAAAAAACTTAATCAGATGACAGTCTGATAACATATTTATTGTATAGCATATGTTTTGTTAGAAAAATGTGCATATTTCAGGTATAAATCATAGTTTACCATTGCAGCCACCATCACAAATCTCCCCAAAGCGACTAGAATAACTACAGAGAGCAACGTGTATTACCTAATTACTCATCATAAAACATTTCTTAAAAATACACAGCGTACAGCAATTGAAAGACACAGATCTTGTGAATCCAGACAATATTTCAGATTTTCTAAGTGTTTTACAGCGAAAACACAATATATCGTTATATTAGCTTACCACAATAGCAAACCAGACAACAGCATTGATTCCAGCCAAACATAGCGATAACGTATTCACCACCAAAATAAATTAATTTTTCACTAACCTTCTCAGAATTCTTCAGATGACAGTCCTGTAACATCATATTACACAATGCATATAGGTTTTGTTCGAAAATGTGCATATTTAGCAGCACAAATCGTGGTTATACAATGTGATCAGTGGCAACAGGTCATGCATTCTGGCCGGCGCCATCTTGGAAAGGCACCTAATCTAATCAATAAATAATCGTAAACTTGACTAAAAAATACAGGTTGGACAGCAAATGAAAGATGCATTAGTTATTAATGCAACCGCTGAGTTAGATTTTTAAAATTAACGTTACTAGACATACAGTGTGCGTTACAGCCAGACTAGTGCCGCAATAATGGCGGACAAATCCGTTTACATTTTTCCACATAAATACGGAATAACATCATAAATAGCTCTTACTTTTGGACGAGCTTCCATCAGAATCTTGGGCAAGTGGTCCTTTGTCCAAAAGAATCGTTGCTTGGTTGTAAAACGTTGTCTTCAACTTCGGAATTAGCAGCTAACAATAGCTATGGGCCACAACATGCCCAAATCCTCAAAACGCAATACTAAGGAAATTCCGAAAATAGCAATATACTCGCATAAACTGATATAACTCGGTTTAAAATAACTTCGTTATGATGTTTCTAACACCTATATCGAATTAAATTACAGACAGATATATCTAAGGTCGATAACTGAGCATTTCAAAATGCCATCCTGAGGTCTTGCTTTGCGCAATGACGAACGTCGAAAAGAGAGCTCCCCTCGTTCCTTGGCCTTTTAAAAGCTCTGAGAACTACGTAGAAACTCCATTCCACTTCTCATTGGTTACTGACATCCAGGGGAAGGCGGGTGCAGTTCATGTCGACCCATAGGATACATACAGAGCTTTAAACTGATCTGAGAACAGAGCCTCATTTTCAGACCTTCGCAGTTCCTGTCATGGATTTCGCTGCAGAAAGAGTTCTGGTTCACCCACAGACATAATTTAAACGGTTTTAGAAACTAGAGATTGTTTTCTATCCAATAGTAATAATAATATGCATATTGTACGAGCAAGAATTGAGTATGAGGCAGTTTAATTTGGAGACGATATTTTCCAAAGTGGAAACAGCACCCCCTGTATTGAGAAAAGGTTCATATTCACATGGAAAAGTCCACAGACCCACTCCAAAAGGCTTTCGGAGCCATCATCGACTCAGTGGGTTGTCCAACATGTCTCTGGACCTACTCACTGCCACAGTCATACTCTGGACCTAGTTTTGTCCCATGGAATAAATGTTGTAGATCTTAATGTTTTTCCTCATAATCCTGGACTATCGGACCACCATTGTTTTACGTTTGCAATCGCAACAAATAATCTTCTCAGACCCCTACCAAGGAGCATCAAAAGTCGTGCTATAAATTCTCAGACAACACAAAGATTCATTGATGCCCTTCGAGACTCCTTCTGCCTACCCAAGGACGTCAGAGGACAAAAATCAGTTAACCACCTAACTGAGGAACTCAATTTAACCTTGTACAATACCCTAGATGCAGTTGCACCCCTACAAATATTTGTCATAAGAAACTAGCTCCCTGGTATACAGAAAATACCCAAGCTCTGAAGCAAGCTTCCAGAAAATTGGAACGGAAATTGCGCAACCCCAAACTGGAAGTCTTCCGACTAGCTTGGAAAGACAGTACCGTGCAGTATCGAAGAGCCCTCACTGCAGCTCGATCATCCTATTTTTCCAACTTAATTGAGGAAAATAAGAACAATCCGAAATTTCTTTTTGATACTGTCGCAAAGCTAACTAAAAAGCAGCATTCCCCAGGTGAGGATGGCTCTCACTTCAGCAGTAATAAATTCATGAACTTCTTTCTAAGATCATGATCATTAGAAAGCAAATTACGGACTCCTCTTTAAATCTGCGTATTCCTCCAAAGCTCAGCTGTCCTGAGTCTGCACAACTCTGCCAGGACCTAGGATCAAGAGAGACTCAAGTGTTTTAGTACTATATCTCTAGACACAATGATGAAAAAAGTCATGGCCTCTAAACCTACAAGCTGCATACTGGACCCTATTCCAACTAAACTACTGAAAGAGCTGCTTCCTGTGCTTGGCCCTCCTATGTTGAACATAATAAACGGCTCTCTATCCACCGGATGTGTACCAAACTCACTAAAAAAGTGGCAGTAATAAAGCCTCTCTTGAAAAAGCCAAACCTTGACCCAGAAAATATAAAAAACTAAATCGGCCTATATCGAATCTTCCATTCCTCTCAAAGAATTTGAAAAAGCTGTTGCGCAGCAACTCACTGCCTTCCTGAAGACAAACAATGTATACGAAATGCTTCAGTCTGGTTTTAGACCCCATCATAGCACTGAGACTGCACTTGTGAAGGTGGTAAATGACCTTATGGCTGCAACCCTTGTTCTCAATTTCCGCCTGAAGACATACCCTAATCTAACTGCCTGTAGCTCAGCCCCAGAAGCAAGGATATGTATATTCTTGGTATCATTTGAAAGGAAACATTCTGAAGTTTGTGGAAATGTTAATTGAATGTAGGAGAATATAACACAATAGATCTGGTAGAAGAAAATACAAGGAAATAAACATACGTTTTCTGTTTTTTATTGTTGTAGCATCATCTTTCACATGTACTGGAATAGCCAAACAGTCAGATAGGATGCTGGGGACAATTTAGATGGACAACACAAGAGGGCAACTGTAGTTGTGCAAAGTTTTAGACTGATAACTTCAGGAATGGGTGAGGTACATGACATTTAGCATGAAGTCACCCAGGTGTCCCACACAAGTTGCCCAAATGTACCCAAGTGGCCGAATTGGTGAAATGACCTATAACTATATACAACAGTGCAAATAACTATA
This sequence comes from Salvelinus namaycush, assembly GCF_016432855.1. Taxonomy (NCBI): domain Eukaryota; kingdom Metazoa; phylum Chordata; class Actinopteri; order Salmoniformes; family Salmonidae; genus Salvelinus; species Salvelinus namaycush. The sequence goes on from NW_024061420.1 coordinate 261,559, forward strand.
TACAACATATCAAAAAGCAATTCTAACACACCAAAAAAATTATAAAAATGTTTTAAAAAATATTAGAAAAAAAAACAGAAAAAAAAACAGGGGTAGAGCCTTTAGAAGTCCTCTACACAATATTTTGTTGCCTGTGCCATGTCCAATAGCAGTCTCTTTCTGATGTAAAGCAGAGACAAACTGAACACGTGGTGCAGATGGGGGACTTCATGTGACACACAACACAACGACGCCTAAATGCTGTGGCCTTTTGGCCATGAGGCACAGTCATGCCTGCAGTAATGAACTGTGGCATATGAACACCACTGGAGGCAGGAGTAGAGCGGGCAGAGGTAGAGCGGGCAGAGGTAGAGCGGGCAGAGGTAGAGGGGGCAGAGCGTGATGCAGTGGACTTTGTGCTATAGGCAGCAAGCTCCCGGATGAGCAGCTCCCTGAAGGCTAGCTGTGTGATGGGGGGCTGTCCACAGCTCTAAGCCATTTCCTTCTGCAGGATGAAGGAATTCACCACAGCAATCTCAATGAAGTGGTAAAACAATGTCTTGTACCACTTCTTTGTCTTGTGTAGAACATTGTAGTACCCTATCAGTGCGTCTGATAGGTCTACACCTCCCATGCTCTTGTTGTAGTCCTTGATGGCTGCAGGAATGGGGACATTTTTGTTGGTCCATGCACCCATGGCATCTTTCACACGCCTACTGACATGGTCGCCATTGAAGGACTTGTGAATAGTGGAGCACATCACCACTTCTCTGGTGTCCATCCACTTCACAAACAGCAGGCCATCTTCACGGATCCATCGCATGGTACCCCGCTCAGCCCGCTTAGGCATGTAATTTACCTTTGTCTTTGGAAAGCCCACTCTGTTGGTCCGAATAGTGCCACAAGCCCACACCTCCAGCTTCCTCAGGTCTGCAAACAGGGTAGGGCTTGTGTAAAAGTTGTCCACAAAGAGTTTGTAGCCCTTCCCCAGCAGTTGGAAATCCAATAACACCGTCACAGAGTCATAGCTAAGTCCTTTACCAGTCGCACAAGTGTTCTTCCCCTCATAGACAAAAAAAATGCATGTGTAGGCACACACAGAATCAGCCAAAACAAACAGCTTGTAACCCCACTTATTTGGCTTGTTACGCATGTATCGTTTTAGGCCAATTCTGGCCTTTGAGGCTACCATCCTTTCATCTATGGACAAGTTCTGTGCGGGCTGAAAATGGGTCTTGCAAGCCTCAACCATGCTGTGGTAGAGAGGTTTGACTTTGCAGAGCCTGTCAAACCTTGCGGTGCCTCTCCTCCTGTCATTCTCCTCATCAACTTCTGGGTCACTGATGTGAAGCGCCCGTGAGATTTTTAAAAACCTTGTAGAGGACATGACAGTGGGGGGGAAAGGCAGTTGATATAGTGGGGATGTTTTCCAGTAATCCTTTAGGGTTTTGAACTTCACCAGCCCCATGTAAATTACCAGTGAAAGGTAGCAGAAAATGTCTGACATGGAAATGGGCTTCCATGCCTGTTTCTTTCCTGCTTGCTTCCTAGCCCCATACTTGTTAGTATTGCAAACAAGGGAATCAACAACTGCCGGGGTGAAAAACATTTGGAAAAGTTGCATCGGGCTATACTTCGATGTCATATCGAGTTGGGGTCCTGGTTGCCTTTTAGGTCTGAAAATTGGAGCACGGGGCTCCACATCTTCCTCCAGCACAGAGTGCCATTACCCCTCTACCTCTCTACCAGCAGGTTCCACACTTCCCTTCCTCCGCTTCTTTGTTACCCTCTTCCCACCTCTAGATGGCCGGGCGGGGGTAGGTGTGGAGCCAGAGACAGCAGGAGTCCGGCTGGATGAACCCGCTTCAGTGGGGGATGGGCATCTTGGCACCGGAGGCTCCCAGTCGGAGCCGCTATCACTGTGAAAGAAAACATAAAAAAATATATTTGTATTGTATGAGCCTTTTATCATCACATGAAATAAACAGATATGTATTGTATAGAATACTTCACTAAGGTGAAGTGCTGTTCCATTCAACTGTGGCCATTGTTTTGGGCCTGCCCTCCCCCCAACAGCACCCAATGGCTATTTCATATGGAAATGGAGAGGAGTAGCAGGCGCAGTGGACATGTGTTTGCTGTTTTACTCCATTCCATTTGAATAAAAAATGGAAAATACATATATCTGACATGGAATATATATATATATACATACATACATACACACATACATATACACACACACATACATATACACATACACCCAAACAAACACACACACATGTGGCCATGTGTGGCTTATGTGGCCATTGTGTGTGTCTTTTATTCCATTTGAATAAAAAATGGAAAATATATATATCTGACATGGAATATATATATATATATATGCATACATACATACACTATGTATAGCCAATGTGTACTTTACACATTTCATCACACATTTCATTGCAAATTGCAAATTGCAAAAAAAAAAAAACTAAATAATAATATTTATATTTCAAACAACGGCATTAGCACTTACCGGTCGAGAATTGCGTCCTGTCCTTGCAGAAAAAGCTCCTCAATGTTGGAATCATAACTGTATTCACTCACAGATTCTTCAAACAAAAATTCTGTCTCACTTTCTCTATCAATCTCGTCTATAATCTGGTGCAAATCTGTATATATAGACTTCGATTTAGCTTTTCCAGATTTATTCGCCATGATGTCTACAATGAAATCTTACAAATAACACTTTACAAAAAACTACTTTCAAAACTTTCCAAACAATGCCATGCGTAAAGAGCTGTGGTACAACTAGTCCGTTGGTCGATGGCGAAAGAACGTTTGTTACGCTTGCCTTCACAAACAAGGGATGGTGGTCCAACCCATAACATCACATACTGGCATTTACCTCAACTAATTGGCTATCTATCCAGCTAGATTTCAAGAAGATCTGTGGTCATTGGGCAGAAATACAGTCAATCAATGAAGTTTCGCCAGTATTACTGGTGCGCAAAGATGTCATTGCTTGTTGTCGTCAAATCAGCTCACTTCGGTCAATACTCCCCGCAAAAAAAACAGTTACGTCTGGCTGTGTTGCAAACATCCAGAGGATTGCAATGAAACCAACCATGACTAGATAAACGATTGTTTACTGTATGTATTTACGTCGAATGCGCCGTAAAAAGTTGATAGAGATAGAAATCGCGAGGCAAACGTTATCCTAAATGTTTCGTTTTAGACTACAAAAATGGATTTTATCAAAGAAAACGGCACTTTGTTTGATCACTGGGACCCTCGGGAAGAGAAATAGGAGCAAGATATCAGAATGTAAGTCATAATTTTACCTTCAGATGTGAATTTGTCAAACCTATCATGGTGGAAAATGTTTGTTGTTGTTTAGCGCTGTTCTCAAACAAAAGCATTGCATTTGTTCTCTGTAATAGCTATTTTAAATCGGAAAACGTAGTTTGATTACCAAGATTCTAATCTTTTGAAGCATGTAAGACACTTGCATTTTCAAGAATGTTTAATGTTACGACGTTGTATTTTAGTTAGTCATTATGAAATTTCCCCGGATGTTGTACCGACATCGGGCTTGCAGCCATAAGAAGTTAAAATTAATGGCGTCAGACCGAGGCTCTGCATCTGTTCTCGTGCTCCTAGACCTTAGTGCTGCCTTTGATACCATCGATCACCACATTCTTTTGGAGAGATTGGAAACCCAAATTGGTCTACATGGACAAGTTCTGGCCTGGTTTAGATCTTATCTGTCGGAAAGATATCAGTTTGTCTCTGTGAATGGTTTGTCCTCTGACAAATCAACTGTACATTTCGGTGTTCCTCAAGGTTCCGTTTTAGGACCACTATTGTTTTCACTATATATTTTACCTCTTGGGGATGTCATTCGAAAACATAATGTTAACTTTCACTGCTATGCGGATGACACACAGCTCTACATTTCAATGAAACATGGTGAAGCCCTAAAATTGCCCTCGCTAGAAGCCTGTGTTTGACATAAGGAAGTGGATGGCTGAAAACGTTCTACTTTTAAACTCGGACAAAACAGAGATGCTTGTTCTAGTTCCCAAGAAACAAAGAGATCTTCTGTTGAATCTGACAATTAATCTTGATGGTTGTAAAGTCGTCTCAAATTAAACTGTGAAGGACCTTGGCGTTACTCTGGACCCTGATCTCTCTTTTGACGAACATATCAAGACTGTTTCAAGGACAGCTTTTTTCCATCTACGTAACATTGCAAAAATCAGAAACTTTGTCCAAAAATGATGCAGAAAAATGTATCCATGCTTTTGTTACTTCTAGGTTAGACTAATGCAATGCTCTACTTTCCGGCTACCCGGATAAAGCACTAAATACACTTCAGTTAGTGCTAAATACGTCTGCTAGAATCCTGACTAGAACCAAAACATTTGATCATATTACTCCAGTGCTAGCCTCCCTACACTGGCTTCCTGTTAAGGCAAGGGCTGATTTCAAGGTTTACTGCTAACCTACAAAGCATTACATGGGCTTGCTCCTACCTATCTTTCCGATTTGGTCCTGCCGTACATACCTACACTACGCTCACAAGACGCAGGCCTCCTAATTGTCCCTAGAATTTCTAAGCAAACAGCTGGAGGCAGGGCTTTCTCCTATAGATCTCCATTTTTATGGAATGGTTTGCCTACCCATGTGAGAGACGCAGACTCGGTCTCAACGTTTAAGTCTTTACTGAAGATTAATCTCTTCAGTGGGTCATATGATTGAGTGTGGTCTGGCCCAGGTGAACGGAAAGGCTCTGGAGCAACGAACCGCCCTTGCTGTCTCTGCCTGGCCGGTTCCCCTCTCTCCACTGGGATTCTCTGCCTCCAACCCTATTACAGGGGCTGAGTCACTGGCGCTCTTTCATGCCGTCCCTAGGAGGGGTGCGTCACTTGAGTGTGTCGACCCTGTCTGGGTTGGCGCCCCCCTTGGGTTGTGCCGTGGCGGAGATCTTTGTGGGCTATACTCGGCGTTGTCTCAGGATGGTAAGTTGGTGGTTGAAGATATCTCTTTAGTGGTGTGGGGGCTGTGATTTGGCAAAGTGGGTGGGGTTATATCCTTCCTGTTTGGCCCTGTCCGGGGGTATCATTGGATGGGGCCACAGTGTCTCCTGACCCCTCCTGTCTCAGCCTCCAGTATTTATGCTGCATTAGTTTGTGTCAGGGGGCTAGGGTCAGTTTGTTATATCTGGAGAACTTCTGTCTTATCCAGTGTCCTGTGTGAATTTAAGTATGCTCTCTCTAATTCTCTCTTTCTCTCTTTCTTTCTCTCTCTCGGAGGACCTGAGCCCTTGGACCATGCCTCAGGACTACCTGATATGATGACTCCTTGCTGTCCCCAGTCCACCTGGCCGTGCTGCTGCTCCAGTTTCAACTGTTCTGCCTGCGGCTATGGAACCCTGACCTGTTCACCGGACGTGCTACCTGTCCCAGAACTGCTGTTTTCAGCTCTCTAGAGACCGCAGGAGCGGTAGAGATACTCTTAATGATCGGCTATGAAAAGCCAACTGACATTTACTCCTGAGGTGCTAACTTGCTGCACCATCGACAACTACTGTGATTATTATTATTTTACCATGCTGGTCATTTATGAACATTTGAACATCTTGGCCATGTTCTATTATAATCTCCACCCGGCACAGCCAGAAGAGGAATGGCCACCCCTCATAGCCTGGTTCCTCTAGGTTTCTTCCTAGGTTTTGGCCTTTCTAGAGAGTTTTTCCTAGCCACCGTGCTTCTACACCTGCATTGCTTGCTGTTTGGGGTTTTAGGCTGGGTTTCTGTACAGCACTTTGAGATATCAGCTGATGTAAGAAGGGCTATATCAATAAATTTGATTTGATTTAATTGCTGCCACCTACTGTGTGGGCTGTTTATCAGCCTACTGTTCTGGAGTGTGAATTAATTACAATTTGTGACACAAAAAGGAAAGGGGAAAAAAGAATGGGGAAAAGGGAAGAAAAAATTGCCCTACCAACTAACCCTACACCCATTAAAACCTCACCACTATTCCACTACTTGGCGCTATCTGATTCTACACCAGGCCAGCAGCCTGTGAGGACAGGACACTATCAACCAACACACCTTGTAACTCTTCTACAGTAAAATTTCATACACCTAAGTACTCCTTTGTAGCTACTACCATAACATCTATTTTCTGGGATTTACTGTTTTTCCAATCACTCTCTATTGGCCTCGGCCTACTCACTGGGATCCCCATATTCCTCTACTACTACTCATATCTAGGAATCTCTCACCTACACACTGCTGCAACATGACCATGAGCTTGGCACATAAAACATCGTAATGGGTTCAGGACAAAAGCTCTCACTGACACATCCTAACCTGACTTTGTCAGCTAATGACTCTGCATTAAACTCAGTGTCTTCTCTGTTTCACCACACTCTCCACCTGGTCTGCATCGCACCAAACGGCGGGCATCAAAGACACTGGGAATATGACATTTCAGTTGATTTAGTAATGATAGCATTTGCTTTCCAAACTGTTCTCGCAATTGCATTTTGAAAATTACGAAAGGCAAACTGACAGCCCCAACCAAACATAGACATATAATCCATAGATGGCAGTTCCCATTCAAGTCAAGACTGCCAGCCTATGCTAGTGTACCCATGAGTTCAACAGTAAAATGTCCAGGGTTAGAGGTTCCAAAACCATTCTATGGGTTTTATGTCTATGGTCACAATGGTCACAATGCAACAAGCTGTTCCACAGATAGAAGGAGCAATAAGAGTAGGAAAAAGGTGTTTGTGCGTTAATTGATAAGCACACCAAAGACGGCATCAATGATAAGTAATAGTATAAAGATGGTACTTCTAAAAGCCTATTTCACACTATAGCCTGCTGAATTTGCAAGACTCATTTTGATTTCGGCACAAATGAAAATGTGGCATTGACTCGCCCATGGATTGATGTTTCAGCATGATCTTAATGAAGAGTTCAGCGTTCGACTAGCCATGTGCGACATGCACACACAGTCACAAGCCTGCTAGAGTTAGCGGCAGAAGGACGACCAATATCCACTGTCATAGTACAGATGAAGCCTGAGCTGGAATGTGAAGATAAATGAAGCTGGTTAGCTTTAGAAAACCCTGAGTAGATCTAGGTTGCTTCGTAGGTTACCTCACTGATGCCGTGTCACAATAAAAAATAAATACTTTTGCATGATTAATGCCTAAGGAAATTAATTTCCATATGTCCTATCTGTGCTTGGAGTTCAACAAAGTTAAGTATAAGCTAGCAGTGTTAAAGAACGTCCAGTTTTACTGGTCAGGAAACGTACGGCTTTGTTCCCACAACCAATGTGAAACCAAAAATATACATTCCCACAACTTCCAAGAAATCAAATGTGCTAGCTGGGTGTGCTCAAATTCACCACCAAACACGCATTTACCCCAAAAAATAGAAGGGAGAGGAAGACAAATGAAAATGTTTGTTTTTGATTTGCCAAGTTCTTCAACTTAAACACAGACTATATTTTTTTTTAAATGAACCTCCAACTCCTTTGAGTCGCTATGCAGCTGAAAGTTTAAAAAAAGGTCTATTCCTCTAAGATGGCAACTCTAACGTGCAAATTGAATCTCCCATCACCCATTCTCCAAATACTCAATAAAAAGTATGGATTTCAGCAAACATAGAAAGCACGCAACAAGAGAGGACAAACATAGGTATACAGTAAGGGTCTAAAAAGTTATGTTTTTTAAAGTATCGACTGCATAGCAACTCGAAAGAGTCGGATGTCTCTGGTCTATGCTCAACTCCGTGGAGGAGTTGAGATATTTGACTAGTGTTTGCTCAACACAGCAAATGCAGACTGAAGTGCGGCAAATTCCTCTAGACTTTTACACAATCACAAGTGGTATATTAGCGCGAGTGAGTATTCTGAGTTTCCGCAGCTGAGATGTGCAGCTAGCTGTGATCCTGCCATCTGCTCAGATGAGCATCAGACACACTGGACCCAATTCACAATCAACAGAGGTTTGACAAGCTCGGTGAATCAGACTCAAGGCCAGATTGAAGAGACAGAAGCTGCTTAATGTGGCCTTGGCAGGTAGCAGAAACAACAGAGATCATCAGGTTACAGGTCCTGAGGCTTTAACAAGATGGAACCAACACAACTGACAACTGATACAGAAGCCTTTTAGAGATTAAATATATCTCAGAGAGAGTAGCAGTGCCGAGAGGAGATATACCCCCACGGAGACAAAGTCAACCGGATGCGTCATGCTGCTACACTACAAGGATGCAGTAGAGAGAGGACAGAAAGGAGAAAGAGGGATAGAGGATGAGAGTGGGAGTGGGAAATAGAGAGAGCGCATACACAACTGTAGACTGCTGCAGGCTGAGAGGCCAAATGCAAAGTGTAGAGGGCGAAGAGAGAAAGAGAGAGTGAGGCGAAAGGGGACATCAACAGAGGCCAACGATACGGATCATTTTCATTTTAGGCCAGAGAGAGCGATAGAGAGGATGGGGGAGGCCAGAGAGAGAGAAAGGCCAGACACCAGACATTCATTATCACCTCACCAACCTGAGAACCACACTGTGTGACTGTAATAGGACTGGGCATACTCATCTGCCAAAGCCCGGCGAGAGACGAGACGCTTTCATTCCCTCTCCTCCATATCTCACACCACTCCATTTTCCATTCTAGTTGTAACCCCTCACTTTTTTGCTCTCTCTCTCCCTCTCCTGTGCCCACGCCTCTGAGAGTCTCTGAAATAACAGCCCATGATTATTCTGATTGCGAGTCAAATGCCTCAGCTTTAGTGAAATGTTGAAACACTTGAATGGAAGCTCAGATGTTAAAGACCTTGTAATATTACATTGTCACTCACCCTTGCAAACCTGTAGGTGAAGTAATAATGTATATTTATATATATTTCACATCCCACATTTTGTACTTTACATTTTTTTCTCTTGACTGCTTGCCCTAAAACAATAGAGTGCTATTTCACGTTTGCATATTTGCCTTTGCCAGAGGAAAGAAGCCTTCGCTATCCAGCGAGGTTTGAGTAATAGTGTGTGTGTTTCAGCTGTTGGATTCGACATTTTGAACATTGAGATATTAAATAAATGAAAGGAAAGAAGCATAGAATTAACCTCTTGACGCTAGGGGTCAAAATTGCTTTTCTTCTTAAATTAACGTTCCCAAGGTAAACGGACATTTTCTCTGGCCCAGATCGTAGAATATGCATATAATTTACAGATTAGGATAGAAAATACTCCAACGTTTCCAAAACTGTCAAAATATTGTCTGTGAGTATAACAAAACGTATTCTGCAGACGAAAACCTGAGAAAATATAACCCGGAAGTGATATTTAAAAATATATATATATATGTGTTTCCTGGGCCGTCTTTCTTCCATTTAAAGGGGTATCAACCAGATTCCTTTTCCAATGGCTTCCTCAGGCTGTGACCAGGCTTTAGACATAGTTTCAGGCTTTTATTTTGAAAAATGAACGAGATTTTTCAAAAGTAGTCAGGTGTCCTCCGAATAGTTCCTGCGCGCGCGAGAGGAGCTCTCCATTTTCCTTTTGTCTCTTAATGAATAGGTTATGGTCCGGTTGAAATATTATCGATTATGTTTGTTAAAAACAACCTGAGGATTGATTATAAAAAACATTTGACATGTTTCTACGAACATTACGGATACTTTTTGGAATTTGTCGAATGGAACAAGGCTTTGGTTTTCTGAACATAATGCGCAACCCAAATGGCGTTTTTTTTGTGATAAAAGTAATATTTATCGAACAAAAATAACATTTGTTGTGTAACTGGGATTCTCGTGAGTGCAAACATGGATCCCTTTTACGGGATCACTTTCCTGAACCACCGCTAGAATTGCAGGGCACCAAATGCAAAAATATTACAAAATATATTTATAATCATGCAATCACAATTGAAATATAGATTCCCTTAACTTCATTGGGATAGGGGGTGCTGTTGTCACTTTTTCTGGAAATCGTGTAATTTTTAAACGGCTTCCTACTCAATTCTTGCTCGTACAATATGCATATTATTATTATTATTGGATAGAAAACAGTCTCTAGTTTCTATAGCCGTTGAAATTTTGTCTCTGAGTGGAACAGAACTCATTCTACAGCAATTTCCCTGACATGGAGTCAGATTTCACACATCTTGGCCCCTGATCTGGAGTCAGTTTAAAGGTCCCCGTGAATGCTATGAGGATACAGACACTGCTTACGTCTTCCCCTGGATGTCTTTACGTGATGACGCTTTGAATGGTGTCGATTGCGCAATCACAGCCTCTATAAAACAGATCAACGTGTAGGTAGTAACTCTTTTCCAGCTGCGCCGGACGCGCGGTGGACACCGACCTGCTCTTTTTCCAAGCATTAGTGTAGCCAGTAATATTTCTCCGGTCATGTTTTTACTTGTAATAGGTGTTAAAGACATCATAAGGTAGTTAATTTAAACCGTTTTATAGCAATTTATATCCGTTTAGTGCGATTTTGGGACATTTATTTCTGAGACCCTTTGAATCTCTGGGCACGTTTCCAGTTCATGCCGAACGCAGTGGGCATTTCCACATGGCAAGAGGACAGCTTTCGACCAAAAGACGATTAGACCCAAGAAAGGATTCTTTGCCCAAGATTCTGATGGAAGAACAGCTCAAAGTAAGAACAATTTATTATGATAAATCGTGTTTCTGTCGAAAAATGTTAATCGCTAATGCCGCCATTTTGTTAGACGTAGCTTCGCTTGGCGCAAACTGTATTGAAAAGTAAGGATAATTTAAAAAATGTAAATCAGCGATTGTATTAAGAATTAAATTGTCTATCAATCGCTGTCCACCCTATATTTTTTAGTCATGTTTATGAGTATTTATATATATGACTAGATCACTGTCTAATATGTCGCACGACATTTTCTGACCAGCTGGGCAACTTTTGTCATTGTCTAACCATGATTTTGGTGGCTAAATATGCACATTTTCGAACAAACTCTATATGTATGTTGTAATATGATGTTACAGGAGTGTCATCTGAAGAATTCTGAGAAGGTTAGTGAAAAAATTAATATATTTTGGCGATGTTGACGTTATCGCTCTCTTTGGCTAGAATCAATGCTCTGGTAATGTTAGCACATGTGGTATGCTAATATAACGATTTATTGTGTTTTCGCTGTAAGACACTTAGAAAATCTGAAATATTGTCTGTATTCACAGGATCTGTGTCTTTCGATTAGTGTATGCTGTGTATTTTTACGAAATGTTTTATGATTAGTAATTAGGTAATACACGTTGCTCTATGTATTTATTCTAGTCGATTTGTGACGGTGGGTGCAATTGTAAACTATGATATCTACCTGAAATATGCACATTTTTCTAACAAAACCTATCCTATACCATAAATATGTTATCAGACTGTCATCTGATGAGGTTTTTTCTTGGTTAGTGGCTATCAATATCTTAGTTTAGCCGAATTGGTGATAGCTACTGGTGTTGGTGGACAAAGAAAAAATGGTGTCTTTTGCTAAGGTGTTTACCTAATAGATTTACATATTGTGTCTTCCCTGTAAAACATTTTAAAAATCGGACATGTTGGCTGGATTCACACGATCTGTATCTTTCATTAGCTGTATTGGACTTGTTAATGTGTGAAAGTTAAATATTTCAAATAAATTATTTTTTTGAATTTGCCGCTCTGCCTTTTCAATGGAATGCTAGCGGCACCCCTTGCCTAAACAGGTTAAGGGAGTAATACGGGTTTGGTATCCTGTTACCTTCTTTCTATTGAACCATAAGATGTAAGGATTGGAGAGAAGGCATGTCTTAAGTAGGATGCTTATAACTGTGATGTAGAGAAATATTTTGCTGTCTGAATTACAGGTGTAAGGTAAGTCGTAAAATAACGCCCTAGTAGGGTGGTTCCTGCTAGTACTATAAAGTCAATAGTAAATCCCAGTGGATTAATACCTGTGATTACTATTAATATAAATGTATTTGTGTGGTAGAAATGTAACAATATCATACATATTTACTAATATAATTTTTGTATTTGTCTTGTCGTTCTAAGGTCCTGTGGAAAAACATCTAAATCAACTTAACTAGCTAACGTTAGCTGGCTGGCTGGCTCGTTAGCTGGCTGGCTGGCTGGCTCGTTAGCTGGCTGGCTGGCTCACATTACATGACATGTTTGATCTTACACGTTTTTTACCTAGCTAGGTTCATTGTATACCTAGCTAGCAAGCTACATGTCTTAAGCTAAAGTGTACAACACCTGTTGAATATGACCAGTGTCAGTAAACGTCGGCAATAAAGCGTAATGAATTTGTTGAGCTGGTTAGACCGTTTTCTTGTTATCCAGAGGTAAGCAAATCATCAGCCAGAGCGCCAAGTGTGCGTTCTGAACGCTCCAAGGTCGAAACGAGATGGGTGGGGCTAAAGCTTATATGTGTGTGAACGATTCTGAATGGGTGTAGACAAAGAGGAGCTCTTCACTAGATACCAAAACATTCAAAGGCCATTTTCTCAAAAGTGAATTTACAAGTTGATCAACTTTCAAAGCAGAATTACTTTCCCATTGTTCCTCAAAAATGCAGAGTATGATATACCATTCTGTAGCTCTGAGTCATTTATCATTTATTAAACATTGAACATTTATCCAATGAAAAAACACAATTTCAAATTTGGCTACATAAGACCAAATCCAGGTGGTGAGTGACATATGCTGAGCACTTGTTGGCTGCTGTTCCTTCACTCTGCGGTCCAACTCATCCCAAACCATCACAATTGGGTTGAGGTCAGAGGATTGTGGAGGCCAGGTCCTCTGATGCAGCACTCCATTACTCTCTTTCTTGGTCAAATAACCCTTACAGAGGTATGTTGGGTCATTGTCCTGTTGGAAAACAAATGATAGTCCCCCTAGGCGCAAACCAGATGGGATTTAGATTTACACATCTAGTTTTTCTGGATCTATGTCAAGTAATGCAAGGGGAAGAAATGGCACAGCAGCCATTTTGGGAGTGGCAGTCATCACACACCCGACAGCATCTACCTCTCCACTGGGGCCAGTGATGCCATAGTGACCATGCTAAAGTTGTTGACGTCAGGCGAGGGGAAGAACCGTTCCGTTATAAAAAGTCAGTACCTATCTGTGATTAGGTAGATTACAGCTGTCTGCTATTACGTTCAAACTTTACAAAAAATTGGCGTTGACTGATCAGATCAAATGATGACAAAAAGTCATTGTGTTGAACGGTTCTAATAATAAAAAACATAATCCTAGGTTCATTAGTATCCAGGCTTCTAAGAGAGTGTCATTGTCCATCATACTGTCCATGTGAGGTCCCAGGCAGAGCAAAATCAACTCAAAGTTCACCACACAGAATGCTGTGGTACCCATGCTGGTTATGTGTGCCTTGAATTCAAAACAAATCACAGACAATGTCACCAGCAAAGTACCCCGACACAATCACACCTCTTCCTCCATGGTTCACGGTGGGAACTATATATGCGGAGATCATCCGTTCACCTACTCTGTGTCTCACAAAGACACAGTGGTTGGAACCAACAATCTCAAATTTGGACTCACAAAACTAATGAACAGATTTCCACCGGTCTAATGTCCATTGCTTGTGTTTCTTGGCCCAAGCAAGTCTCTTTTTCTTATTGGTGTCCTTTATTTAGTAGTGACACACCTGTTAATTGAAATGCATTACAGGTGACTACCTCATTAAGCTGGTTGAGAGAATGCCAAGAGTGTGCAAAGCTGTCATCAAGGCTACTTTGAAGATTCTAAAATATAAAATATATTTGGACTTTTTTTACTTACTACACGATTCCTTGTTATTTCATAGTTTATGCCTTCACAATTTTTTACAATGTAGAAAATAGTAACAATAAAAAAATACACTTGAATGAGTAGGTGTGTCCAAACTTTCGACTGGTACTGTAAGTAACAGGCATTGGTTTCGGTCAGGCCTCCAATATCCAAGCGGCATCGACGGCCATGGTCGTCGATTCCCCCTTGTTTGGCCATAATGCCCTCTAAAAAAAGTCCATGCCTTGCGTCCAACGTGGCCGTTGTGCCTTTGGGATGAATATAATTATAATTCCCTTCTCCCAGCTGCCAATTTCCGTGCTCCGAAGCACCCCTCACTTACATACTCTCTCAGATATCTCAATTCTTATTAGCAAATGCCCATCAAGTGATCTGGTCCTTCTCACAGGCATGAAGTAGTCTCTACACATCGGGGATGCAACTGCGCGCATCCAAATACAAGGCGCACATTGAAGATGTCAGAAGAACTGACAGCATTTACTCTGTCAGCCAACAAGATGAGTAACAAACAGAAAAAGCACTACCCTATGTCAACCTACCGTCCCCCATAGTACAAAAGTTGAACTATTCTATTGGTCAGCTTGTCCTTTTTTGCAGGAAATAAATATTCCAAACATACTCTGGAACAGTAGTGGGACGTAATAGATCCCAGATTAATACAACACAACCACTGTACATAAAAAAAACATTTAAAAGTAACGAGGCTGATGCAACAGTTCAGAAAGTTTAGCTGAAAATGTTGCTATTTCTTCACATTATAAACACAGCAATGCACACACGGCAAATGTTCCAAAATACAATAAGCAGGAGAACAACATTCTCAAAAGTGCAAATGTGAGCGGTTTCATATGACAGAGATGAAAATATCCTTCAGAAATGTAGAAAGACAGAAGATCTAAAGACTTCTTAATGCAACCAATGTGTCAGATTTTTAAAAAACTTTAGGAAAAAGCACACCATGAAATAATCTGACACGGAACAATCTGAGCTCAGAACAATAGCCAAATTAGCCGCCATGTTGGAGTCAACAGAAATACGAAATTACATCATAAATATCCCCTTACCTTTGATGATCTTTCATCAGAATGCAGTGCCAGGAATCCTAGTTCCACAATAAATCGTTGTTTTGTTCAATAATGTCCATTACTAGTGTCCAAATAGCTAATTTTGCTAGCATGTTTAGTTAACGTGTCCAAACGCTGGTGCCGGTCCAGGCGAACTCGGACGAAAACTTCAAAAAGTTATATTCCAGGTCGAATTAACTGGTCAAATTAAGTAGAGAATCAATCTTCAGGATGCTGTTGTCATTTATATCCATTAAGGTTCCAACCGGAGCATTCTTTTCAGTCTCTATAAGTAATGGAATGCAAGACGACACCATGAGGATAGTGCGTGACCAGGAACTGGCCATCTGCCAGACAACTGACTCATTCCTCTCCCATCCGGTCCCACAACACAGCATAAGCTTCATTCCACGTTCTACTGACTGTTGACATCTAGTGGAAGGCGTATGTAGTGCAAACAGATCAATATATTACAGGGAATTGAATAGGCGATGACTTTCACAATGCCCACTCTCAGAATTTTCACTTCCTGTTTAGATTTTTCCTCAGGTTTTTGCCTGCCATATGAGTTCTGTTATACTCACAGACATCATTCAAACAGTTTTAGAAACTTCAGAGTGTTTTCTATCCAATAGTAATAATATTATGCATATATTAGCATCTGGGACAGAGGAGGAGGCAATTCCCTGTGGGCACGAAATTCATCCAAAAGTGAAAATGCTGCCCCCTATCATAAAGAAGTTAAGGAGAGGTATATCTATAATTCCATGTGTAACTTGTATTATCATCTACATTTATGATGAGTATTTCTGTTGAAACGATGTGGCTATGCAAAATCACTTGATGTTTTTGGAACTAGTGAATGTAACGCGCCAATGTAAACTCAGATTTTTTTAGATAAATATGAACTTTATCAAACAATACATGCATGTATTGTGTAACATGAAGTCCTATGAATGTCATCTGATGAAGATCATCAAAGGTTAGTGATTCATTTTCTCTATTTCTGCTTTTTGTGTAAGCTATCTTTCGCTGGAAAAATGGCTGTGCTTATTGTGCTTTGGTGGTGACCTAACATAATCGTTTGTAGTGCTTTCGCTGAAGAGCATATTTGAAATCTGATAATATGGTGGGATTAACAACAAGATTACCTTTAAAATGATATAAGACACATGTATGTTTGAGGAATTTTAATTATGAGATTTCTGCTTTTGGAATTTGGCGCCCTGCACTTTCACTGGCTGTTGTCATATCGATCCCGTTAGCGGAATTGCAGCCATAAAAAGTTAACGAGTCAAACGGAAAGGATTTAATTCAGACACTCGACAAGACCCTCATCCCGTCATTCGCAGGAGAAAGAGACAGAGATATCGGGGACGTAAGTCGGGGTGCCTTGTAAGGATCCAACGGTGAGTGGGTATTCTGCCTTTACCATCAGTCCGATTAGCCAACGTACAATCATTGGATAACAAACTACGATCACGTATATCCTACCAACGAGACATTATAAACTGTAATATCTTATGTTTCACCGAGTTGTGACTGAACGACAACATGAATAACACACAGCTGGCGGGTTTTATGCTGCATCGGCAAGATAGAACAGCCGCCTCCGGTAAGACAAGGGGTGGCGGTCTGTGTATATTTGTAAACAACAGCTGATGAACGAAATCTAATAGTAAGGATGCCTCGAGGTTTTGCTCGAGTATGTCATGATAAGCTGCAGATCACACTATTTACCAAGAGAGTTTATCTATATTCTTCACTGCTGTCTATTTACCACAACAAACCGATGCTGGCACTAAGACCGCACTCAATGAGCTGTATATGACCATACGCAAACAGGAAAAGGCTCATCCAGAGGCGGCACTCATGGTGGCCGGGGACTTTAATGCAGGGAAACTTAAATCCGTTTTGACTCATTTTTATGTACTCTGCGCCATCGTCTTGGAACGCCTTACAAAATACTTATAAACTGGAAGAACTTGTCCCAATTGGTATTTTTAAATCACTGATGAATGATTCCCTGACCTGTCAATGTTTTTAATTTGCTGTTTTTGATTTTTGTTATACTCTTGGGAATTCTATGGTTTTTACTAGATTACTTGTAGTTTTTCATGTTGTTTGTCTGTAATTTTTGTAATGACTTGGTGCTGCCTATCTTGGCCAGGACGCTCTTGAAAACGAGATTTTAAATCTCAATGAGCCCTTCCTGGTTAAATAAAGGTTAAATAAAATAAAAAATGTTTTACCAGCATGCTATATGTGCAA
Source organism: Salvelinus namaycush (assembly GCF_016432855.1). NCBI lineage: Eukaryota > Metazoa > Chordata > Actinopteri > Salmoniformes > Salmonidae > Salvelinus > Salvelinus namaycush. The sequence goes on from NW_024061420.1 coordinate 278,723, forward strand.
CCAGAGGGGAAAAAACTATAGACCACCTATACCCAATACACAGAGACAAGTACAAAGCTCTCCCTCACCCCCATTTGGCAAATCTGACCATAATTCTATCCTCCTGATTCCTGCTTACAAGCAAAAACTAAAGCAGAAAGCACCAGTGACTCTGTCAATAAATAACTTTTCCCACCTGGACAAAAAGAACACCTATGTGAGAATGCTATTAATTGACTACAGCGCAGTGTTCAACACCCTAGTGCCCTCTAAGCTCATCACTAAACTGAGGACCCTGGGACTGAAACGACTCCCTCTGTAACTGGTACCTAGACTTCCTGACCTGCCACCCCCGGGTGGTGAGCGTAGGTAACAACACATCCGCCACGCTGATCCTCAACAAAGGGGCCCCTCAGGTGCGTGCTCAGTCCCCTCCTGTACTCCCTGTTCACTCATGACTGCATGGCCAGACAAAGGAGATGATTGTGGACTACAGAAAAGGAGAGCCGAGCATGCCCCCATTCTCATCGGCGGGGCTGTAGTGGTTAAGGGTTGAGAGCCTCATGTTCCTTGGTGTCCACATCACCAACAAACTATCATGGTCCAAACACACCAAGAAAGTCGTGAAGAGGGCACGACAAAGCCTATTCTCCCTCAGGAGACTGAAAAGATTTGGCATGGGTCATCAGATCTTTAAAAAAGTTTTACAGCTGCACCATCGAGAGCATCCTGACTGGTTGCATTACTGTCTGGTATGGCAACTGCTCGGCCTCCGACTCCAAGGCACTACAGAGGGTAGTGCGTACGGCCCAGTACATCATGAGGGGCCAAGATTCCTGCCTTCTAGAACCTCTATACCAGGCGGTGTCAGAGGGAAGGCCCTAAAAATTGTTGAAGACTCCAGCCACCCTAGTCATAGACTGTTCTCTCTGCTACCGCATGGCAAGCTGTACCAGAGTGCAAAGTCTAGGTTCAAAAGACTTCTTAACAGCTTCTTCCCCCAAGTAATAAGACTCCTGAACAGCTAATCAAATGGCTACCCAGACTTTGCATTGTCCCCCACCCCCCATATTTTACACGACTGCTACTATGTTTATTATCTATGCATAGTGACTTTAACTCTACCTACATGTACATATTACCTCAATTACCTCGACTTAGCTGTGCCCCCGCACATTGACTCTGTACCGGTACACCCTGTATATAGCCTCGCTACTGTTATTTTACTGCTGTTCTTTAATTATTTGTTATTTTAAAAATTGTTTAGTTATCTATTTTCACTTAACACTTATTTTTCTTAAAACTGTATTGTTGGTTAAGGGCTTGTAAGTAAGCATTTCTGTAACGAAGACGCTGTGAGTCAAGGTGCAGGTTTAATAAAACAACAAACATGGAACGAGCAACATAACAGTAGCATCTTTGCACAAACACAGGAACAGAAGTGACTGGGGAAGGAACCTAAGGGAGTGCCAGAAAAAGGTGAGGTAATACGTGAGGTAAAGGAGTCCAGGTGTGCCTCATGATGGATCCCAAGACCGGTGGATAGTGTACTGGCAACGTCGAACGCCGGAGGGGAGGAGCGGGACTAGACGTGACAATTTCACTGTAAGGTCTACTCCTGTTGTATTTGGCACGTGACACTTTTATTTTTATTTTATTTGAAATGGCCTTGCCCCTAAAGTCATGAAATTCCAGGCCTGGTTTATGTACTTGAGGAGATCCGGTCACACTGGAGTAGTTAGGGCTACAGCACAAGGTAGCATTCAGCAGGGCTAATCCTCCAATGCTGACAGTCTCACTTCACTCTATGAACTGACTAACTCACTGCAATATAGGCTACAGTGGCAGGCTCATTTGTGCTGTCGACAGAGCTGAATGCACTTCATAACATAAATGTTAAACTTGTTGAGTAGAACAAAACATTTGGGCTAGGCCTATATCTGAAAGTGATATGTAAATTCAGTAGTTCCACATTTCATTGATGCATGTCAGCATATTATGGTTAAATAAATGAGAGACGAGGTGTTACTTCTACTGAGGTTATGATTAACATATTTTGATTCAGTCTCAGATTGTCAGTTCAAACAACCAACAACAGTTTATGCTTATTCAGAATTTTTTCAATTCAATTGACAGATTATTCAAACAGTTGCCTGTTTCTTCCTAAGAGACCAAACTCAATATGGTGACACACTGTGCAGATGATTGACGAGAAAAAGATGTGGAAAAGATAAGGAAAGTTATGCAAGTCATTAGGCTTAATTATGTCTCGTAATCCATTGTAACACGTTTGAGAGGCATCTGCACGGAGGAAAAACAACAGCCTGTATGCGATCAAAGTTTTATTTAAAATTAATAAAGAGGGAAAAGTGAACAGAACTATGACGGCCTAACCTTCCCGTGGATACCTTAGGCATCAACCATAGGGGATCATAGTGCTTAAACAATTCCATGTTCTGAAATGTCAATAAATGACCCCCATGCATTAACTAAGCAGTATATCCGGTGACATGCTGTCATGGATCCATGTGTTTTTCGTGCCGTATGTGTTATTGGTGCAATGCAAGGTTGTGGAGCCACCTGCACCCAGGATCAATCAGAAAGATTCATGAAGTAGATCCTGTTGACATGATGGATCCAATGGCTGCCATTACATACTGCTGCTGCAGTAACTGACCACTGCTCAGCTCACATAATTGAGAATTTCAATAAGCATTTTTCTACAGCTGGCCATACTTTCCACCTGGCCACCGCTACCCTGGTCAACAGCCCTGCACCCACCACAGCAACTTGCCCAAGCCTCCCCCATTTCTCCTTCACCCAAATCCAGATAGCTGAAGTTCTGAAAGAGCTGCAAAATCTGGACCCCTACAAATCAGCAGGGCTGGACAATCTGGACCCTCTCTTTCTAAAATTATCAGCCGAAATTGTTACAACCCTATTACTATCCTGTTCAACCTCTTTCGTATCGTCTGAGATCCCCAAAGATGGGAAAGCTGCTGCGGTCATCCCCCTCTTCAAAGAGGGAGACACTCTAGACCCAAACTGCTACAGACCTTTATCTATTCTACCCTGCCTTTCTAAAGTCTTCAAAAGCCAAGTTAACTTCTTGCCACTAGGGGGGTGCCATTTCGACATAGTACAAATTCGTTTCCAAATTAATGAAACTGCCTCGTACTCAATTCTTGCTGGTACAATATGCATATTATTATTACTATTGGATAGAAAACACTCTCTAGTTTCTAAAACCGTTTGAATTATATCTGTGGGTGAAACAGAACTTCGACTTAGAGCAATTTTCCTATGTGTATGTCAGAATGCAGAATTTTGCTGGCTGTTCTGAGACCTGTGTATTAATTTGCCTGTCCTCTATTGGTTGAGATGCACTGCATACGCCTTCCCCTGGTTGTTAGCGAATAGGGAGACTTGAAATGGAGTTTCTACGTAGTTCCCAAAGTTTATAAATTGCTTGGGAAATAGGTGGCTCTTTCTTTTCACCTTCGCTCTGGCGCACAAAGGACCTTGGGACGTTCTTTTGGAAACATCGGTTATAGGTCTTTGACATTTCCGGCTGTGTTTTTATTCGATATAGGCTTTAAAGACATCATAATCTTGTTATTTTGAACCGAATTATATCAGTTTGTCAGTATATTGCGATTTTCGGGTATTTATTTCCTTGGCGCTGTAGGAATTTGGGTCTCTCTCTCTTTCGTGCTAATGTTTACTGCTAATTGCAACTCTGAAGACGACGTTCTCCAACCTATCAACGATTCTTTTGGACAAAGGACACCCATCCCAAGATTCTGATGAGAGTTCATCGAAAAGTAAGAACTATTTATGCTGATAATTCATTGTTCTGTTGAAAAAAGTAAAATGCATGAGACGCCATTTCTGGCAGTGTAGCCTTGCGTTATCGCAGCCTGTACTGCGCAGTAAGGTTAATTTTAAAAATGTAATTCAGCGATTGCATTAAGAACTAATTTGTCTTTCAATTGGTGTCCAACCTGTATTTTTTTAGTCAAGTTTATGAATAGTTTTCGATAAGAATAGGTGCCGTTCCAAGATGGCGCCGAACAGATTGCTTGATATTTTGGACACTATTCTCAATGTATAAGCACGATTTGTGCCGCTAAATATGCACATTTTCGAACAAACTCAATATGAATTGTGTAATATGATGTTACAGGACTGTCATCTGAAGAATTCTGAGAAGGTTAGTGAAAAAATTAATATATTTTGGTGGTTTATACGTTATAGCTATTTTTGCCTTGAATCAATGCTGGTGTGATGTTCGCTATTGCGCTAAGCTAATATAACGCTATATTGTGTTTTCGCTGTAAAACACTTAGAAAATCTGAAATATTGTCTTGATTCACAAGATCTGTGTCTCATCTGCTGCACGCTGTGTATTTTTAAGAAATGTTTTATGATGAGTAATTAGCTAATACAGGATGGTCTCTGTAGTTATTATAGTCGTTTTAGTGAGAGTTGTGATGGGGGCTGCAATGGTAAACTATGATTTATACCTGAAATATGCAAATTTTTCTAACAAAACCTATGCTATACAATAAATATGTTATCAGACTGTCATCTGATGAGGTTGTTTCTTGGTTAGTGGCTATTTATATCTTTATTTGGTCAAATTTGTGATAGCTGCTGATGGAGTAACAAAAAATGGTGGAGTATGGAACTGGTGTCTTTTGCTAACGTGGTTAGCTAATAGATTTACATATTGTGTCTTCCCTGTAAAACATTTAAAAAATCAGAAATGATGGCTTTATTCACAAGATGTGTATCTTTCATCTGGTGTCTTGGACTTGTGATTTCATGAACATTTTATTATATGATATCCCTGTGGCTTTAGGCTAGGCTATGCTAGTCAGCTTTTGTGATGGGGGGGATCCCGGATCCGGGTTTGGTAGGCGTTAGATTAACAAACATATCACCAACCATTTCGAATCCCACCCTCCTACCTTTTCCGCTATGCAATCTGGTTTCCGAGCTGGTCAAGGTCCTAAACGATATCATAACCTCCATCGATAAGAGACAATACTGTGCAGCTGTAACGGTTGCCTTCCCTCTCTTCACGAGCAGAGAGGGTGGAACAGGGATCGGACCAACACGCAGCGTAGCCAGTGCTCAACATATTTAATTTAACGAACTGAGAACACTTACAACAATACAAAACAACAAAAATTGGCAAACCGAAACAGTCCTAGCTGGTGCAGACAAAACACAGAGACAGGAAATAACCACCCACAAAAACCCAACACAAAACAAGCCACCTATATATGATTCTCAATCAGGGACAACGATTGACAGCTGCCTCTGATTGAGAACCATATTAGGCTGGACACAGAAACAGACAAACTAGACACACAACATAGAATGCCCACCCAGCTCACGTCCTGACCAACACTAAACAAGCAAAACACATCAGAACTATGGTCAGGATGTGACACCAGCTGTATTCATAGACCTGGACAAGGCTGCCGACTCTGTCAATCACCACATTCTTATCGGCACACTCAACAGCCTTGGTTTCTCAAATGACTGCCTCGCCTGGTTCACCAACTACTTCTCAGAGTTCAGTGTGTCAAATCGGAGGGCCTGTTGTCTGGACCTCTGGCAGTCTCTATGGGGTTGCCACAGGGTTCAAATCTCGGGCCGGCTCTTTTCTCTGTATACATCAATGATGTCGCTCTTGCTGCTGGTGATTCTCTGATCCACCTCTACGCAGACGATACCATTCTGTATACTTCTGGCCCTTCTTTGGAAACTGTATTAACTAACCTCCAGGCGAGCTTCAATGCCATACAACTCTCCTTCTGTGGCCTCCAACTGCTCTTAAATGCAAATAAAACTAAATGCATGCTCTTCAACGCATGCTCCCAGCACCTGCCCACCCGTCCAGCATCACTACTCTGGACGGTTCTGAATTAGAATATGTGGACATCTACAAATACCTAGGTGTCTGGTTACACTGTAAACTCTCTTTCCAGACTCACATTAATCATCTCCAATCCAGAATTAAATCTAGAGTCGGTGTCACTAGGGGGTGTTCTAGTCTTTAATTTCTATGTTGGTGTGAGTATGGTTCCCAATTGGAGGCAGCTGATGATCATTGCCTCTAATTTGGATCATACTTAGTGTGGTCCTTTTCCCACCTGCGTTGTGGGATATTGTTTTTGTTTAGAGCTATGTGCGCTACGAACGGCACATTCGTTTATTTATTTGTTTTGGGTTTCACTTAATAAATATGTGGAACTCTACGCACGCTGCGCTTTGGTGCACTCATTATAACGAACGTGACAATTGGCTTCCCATTTCGCAACAAAGCATCCTTCACTCATGCTGCCAAACATAACCTCGTAAAACTGACTATCCTACCAATCCTTGACTTCGGCGATGTCATTTAAAAATAGTCCCATATACTACCCACCACTGCGACCTGTATGCTCTCGTTGGCTGGCCCTCGCTTCATGGTCGTCGCCAAACCCACTGGCTCCAGGTCATCTATAAGTCTTTGCTAGGTAAAGCCCCGCCTTATCTCAGCTCACTGGTCACCATAGCAGCACCCACCCGTAGCACGCGCTCCAGCAGGTATATTTCACTGGTCACCCCCAAAGCCAATTCCGCCTTTGGCCGCCTTTCCTTCTAGTTCTCTGCTGCCAATGACTGGAACGAAATGCAAAAATCACTGAAGCTGGAGATTCATATATCCCTCTCTAACTTTAAGCACCAGCTGTCAGAGCAGCTCACAGATCACTGCACCTGTACATAGCCCATCCAACTACCTCATCCCCATACTGTTATTTGTTTTTTTTGCTCCTTTGCACCCCAGTATCTCTACTTGCACATTCATCTTCTGCACATCTATCACTCCAGTGTTACATTGCTAAATTGTAATTATTTCACCACTACGGCCTATTTTTTTGCCTTACCTCCCTTATCTTACCTCATTTGCACACACTGTATATATACTTTTTTCCATTGTGTTATTGACTGTATGTTTGTTTATTCCATGTGTAACTCTGTTGTTGCTTGTGTCGCACTGCTTTGCTTTATCTTGGCCAAGTCGCAGTTGTAAATGAGAACTTGTTCTCAACTAGCCTACCTGGTTAAATAAAGGTGAAATAAAAAAAATAAAAAAAACAGTACTCTAGCAGTGAGTAGGCCCAACTCTGTTTCCTCTGCAAAGTGGACATATTATACACAATAGTCCAGGGCAAATTACAGTGTAAATAGAGACAGATCTCCATATAAACACAGAAAGAGCCCCAGATGCCTTGCATTTAATTTTGTCTTACTTACCAACCCTGGCAGCCGTCACCTGTAGATAATTTAATCAGCTGGGCTTCAAACTGTGTGTTTCAAAGCTCTGTTTAATATTTGGCTGGCAACATATCCCGTAAAGCAATATAATTAAACTCTTAGCTCAATCTCATGCATACATTTAACGACATGTGTATGAGAAATAGCCTAGGGCTTGTGTTTTAATTTGAGTTTGTCTTTGCTCTACATTCAGAATGAGTAGCAGGGGTACCATTGCTCCTCTCTGGTCCAATAAGAACACTCCCTCCAGATGAGGTGAGTTTAGAGGAGAAACGACAGCCATTGAGCATCGTCCTGCACTGGGTACTTTCCGTCCCTGTCGATCATCACCAAGGTAGTGCTGCCCAGCGCTCCTCCCACTCCTCAACACTGAAACACAGGACAGTTTCTCTTCATTTCAAATTTTAGAAACACATTCCAATGATTAGCCCATGTCGTCTCATCCTCTCTAGATTATTGAGAACAACACAGTGTACTTTATTACCACATCAATCTTGTCATCCTTATGTGCCTGGCTATTATGGTGAAACATTTTTCTTGTGTTTTTTTCCAACAGGGCCTCAGAGTAGCACAGACAAGGGCCAACCTGAGTTTTTAATCAATGTGAGGATTAACCTCTCCATCACAGAGGTGCCTCTGGTAACAGAACTGGGAATCAAAGGTTCACGATTAGACCAGTGAGGACACACATTAGCTCATTATTGGACTCAGACCTGAGCGAGACCTCATATTTTTCTGACATTACCAGAAATAAACCAGTAATCCCTCAAATATCTCCAAAGACGGGCAACGTTAGGAGAAATTCACCTCATGAGCACCACTTAATTTACCCAAGCGTCACCTAAAAACTCTCTGCATTCAAGACCTTTATGTTCTCACGCTGACTGACTGTGTGACGTTGAAATGTTTCATATTATAGAGGGGTTGCTTGCTTCTGCTGCTGCTTGTGCCGTTCAATACATTTATGCTGGGACTACTAGCCTAATAGCTAACTAATCTTACAACTAGCCACTATGGAAGGTTAACGCTACAACACCGATAAATAGCTTTTTTAGCATGAGGTGTAGCAATAGCCAAGTTTAAGCAGAGATATATACATCATATCTTAATGCAAATGAGGCTGTCAAGAAGTTTATTGTAAGAAATTACTTTTGTCATTTTCTTTACAATCCCAGTGTGGTGGTGTAAGCTTCACTTTTCGACAGTCAGGAATCATTTAGTATTATGCCCACGCAAAGTGGCAACCAATTGTGTGCTCCATTGATTTCTTTATCAGCTGAATGTCAAAAGGAAAGATTATATTTATTCTCTGACAGATGGGGGGGGGGGGGGGGGAGAAAAGTGCCTTCCTGCAATTGTCTTACAGAACATGAACTATGATAAAGGTTAGATGTATACACTGACAGCATTTTCAATAAAGCTATTGCAACAACATCAACACAGTCTGGTGAAAGTAATAAACCAAATGCTTCTTATCTTGGATTACACAAGGGCTTTATTCACTATGGACATTAGCGTCGGACACTCTGCATCTTAAAACAGAATGAATCCCATCCACCATGGTATTTCACAGTCGCACTAATTTTGTCATGCAATTTTTCCTGAAATGCAGAGTCAAGTGTACTCTGCACAATTATCCAATTAACCATATTACAGTTGTATAAAGGGTTTGGTTGATCACATTTTTTTTTTGCATAGATTGTGCCACAGAGGCAAATTGCTGTTCTGTTTAATAATATAACCTACAGGAGTAGGCACTGATCTCTGAGAGATGAGAATGCGCTCCATTTGAGAGTTTACTATCCAAACAAATGAAAGAAGGAAGGTCCATTTTATATCCCCTAGTGTCATTTTTTTTTTTTACATAGGGGCACTGGATATTAAAACGGAATTATGTTAACCTAATGTATGCTTTAAAGACATTATCTGTGCTGATTTCAGAGTCAATTCAGTCTACAGCAATGCACTAAGGGCAAGTTTCAAACACAGAACATATAGCTTTTTGGAGAAATAATGTAAAAATGCACCTCACAAAATAACCACTTCCACGTAAAACACTCGGAGGTGACGCTGAGTGGGAAAATAAAAATAAGTCAAGGCACAATCAGCAATGTTCTTTCTTACAAGCAACTTTAGCTCTACGACAGAGACATGTCTCTAATACAGGACATGCGACCCTTACCACAACCCTTTGATTAGATCCATTTCGCCTGAATTATAGGAAACATATCATCAGGCCTGCGAGTGGTTAACAGGATTACACCCACAACTATATCATTACCTCTCTGATGCACTGTAAATTAATCATTATAAACAACCGTTGATTGCATGTAAACAGTTGCTCATCAGTTTAGACAGTGGGCCCTCTTGACTGTCTTGAACTGATGCCTGCAAGCAAGGGGCTTTTATTGTGTTGCTAGTTACAAACAAACTTCTTATTCATAAATAAGGAGAAGAGTTATGTCAGTCCTTCTGAAGTACTCTCTCTCACACACAATGTTGTGTACAGTATAGCAGATCGTGGGTTGGAAAGGTTATAGCTAGCTAGCGACGTTGTTTCTGGCTTTAGGTAGCTGGTTATTTTTTATTTTTTTTACAATCGCTAGGATCCATTTCTCAATACTTAGGCCACTTTTTCAAAACTCATCACACAGTTCACCTAATCAAATTTCAGCTTGGTACAGCAGTTAATTTCACATCCAAAATGCACTAAAACTACCAAAACAATTCATACATGTGTCACGAACATCGTCAGGGAAATGACCGGACCAAGGTGTAGCGTCGTGAGCGTACATTTTCCTTTCTTATAAATGTCGACAACAAAACAAGAAACACCAAAAACGACCGTGCTGCTTACTAGGGCTAATCAGGCCACTAACAAAGATAACTACCCACAACTAAGGTGGCAAAACAGGCTGCCTAAGTATGATTCCCAATCAGAGACAACGATAGACAGCTGCCTCTGATTGGGAACCACACTCAGCCAAACACACAGAAATACAAAACATAGAATGCCCACCCCACATCGCACCCTGACCTAACCAAATAGAGAAATAAAACGGCTCTCTAAGGTCAGGGCGTGACAAGTATCAAATCTTTCTTAAATTACACTAGCGAAGGTTGTCACCCAACAAGCACACTTTGTCACTCATAAAACAATGACCTAAAAAAACACTAACAACAGGTAGCACTAAACAGTGTTATCTTTTGTAAAATGTCTTTCCAAAACAAGAATGACACCCCTCTACTCTTTAGAATTCACTGCAGTATATGTTTCAGGAATGAATCAGACATGATGCAAATAGCTTCAATATGTTTTATGTCATTTTTTGGCATTGAGTGATTCCAAAATACAAGAATTTGTATATACACAATCTACCGATACAGATACAGTAGCAATGCAAGTCAACCCTGTCTTCTGCACTTGGCCACAGGCTCTCATCCACATCACATCTTATGTCATCTTGGGCAATACACCTAGGAAAGAATCTTTTGGCATCCTGGTCCATCCCTGGCAATCTTCTGCAGATATGTCCAGGCATTCATTGCGTTCAGGAGGGACATTTGATCATGTGAATGGTGGTCATAAACCTTCCACCTCCATGAGGAAAATAATTCCTCTATTGGGTTGAGGAATGGAGAGTAAGGCACTCTCAGACCAGCCTCTCTCATTGATTGACCATGTTTTTTACATGATCAATTATAGTAGCGCTAATCTCATCTGAGACTACAGCTCTTGATCTTTCTCTCAGTCTTCTTCCACCACGCATACGTACTCCTCTCCCTCTCCCAGCCACTCTTCTTCTGTCAACCGCTTCTCTATTGATGGCTGGGTCCATGTTTACATTACAGTACAGCATTATTCCTAAAATGTCCCCTTTTGTATAGATGGTAATGTAACTGAAAGACTAACACCTGGGTAGGTATTCAGCTACAATGGGAACCAGCTGTGGTTGGTCTAATTGTTTTGATAGTATTTCATTTTTTAGATTTTGAATATATTTCAATTACTGTAGAAATGTAGCAAATTGCTGTCTTATTCAAGTTTGTTATGTTAGGTTTTGAATTTAAGTTTAACAGTTTTGAAAATAATATTTAAACATGTGCAAATTGGCCTGTAGGTATATAGCGATTTGGTGGTGGTTGTGTCTGAGTGAGAAAAGAATATGAAATTTGACAAACGTTTTTTTTCAATGGTAGTCATTGAATGCATTTTGTGCCAAAGCAATCAAAAATGATCCACAGTTTAGCCCACATAGACTGCTGTTGTGCTCACTGTGTGAAGCGTGCCACTGGCTATCCGTAAATTTTAAAAAACGAGGACGTCTGGTTTGCTTAATAAGATATTTTAAATTATTTATAATTTTACAAAAGCTCTAACAGCATAACTCATCCTAACATTACTTTGTCAGGTAAAGACTGAATCAAAGCTCAAAAGAACAGACTCTGCCCACCTCTTTCACCACGCTCCCCACCGGATCTGTGTCGCACCAAACGGCAGGTACAAACACCAGAAATCTTCAACTTAAATTCCTACACCTCCATACTTAACTCTACCCCAGAAATCACTCCCTTGAAATGGTGCCCTGTATGTAACTAAGATCAAAGCAAGATACAGGTCTTTTCAAAGTTGCATCTCACGAAGTCCGCTTCCTCTGATCTGAAGAAACACAAACAAACTACAGTGAAGTCCACTTCGGGTTACCTTTACCAACTCTACAGCACCCACCATATTTTCCAGCCAGCCATGGATCAGCCAAAAGGTCTGTTTCCACCCTCTTCAAAAATCTCACTCCCACTGGACCAAACGTATCTTTATCATAACCATGTCCATCAATGCAAGGCTCAGGGTCCAAGCTCCTCACAACACCTTCTACCCATTCCATTTCACCGCGAGAACTCGAACTGTCATCCGGCTCATTCTGTATTAACTTGACACCAATCTTCCTCAACATAAGCTCTCCCTTGTTATTACTATTTTCAACAGATTCAAACCCATCCTCTGCCTCCCTCAGTCTTTTCAACCTCCTCTCTCTTTCTCCTTCAATCCTCCTCCCTTAACCAATTACCCGACTCCTTCTGAAAATATTAGTTTACCAAGCCAAAATCTATTTTAAGCCTTAGAGACATGCTAAGCCCCTCCACTTCAAACTCGTCTTACTAGAATGATTCTTCTTCTATGGTATATTGGCGATCGCACAATTTAATATTCATCCTACAACCTACTGTGCGGGATGGAATTCACAAAAAATTTAACAAACTACCAAAAAACTACCGAACTACCCCCAAAGAATTACTAAAATAAACTAAATCTAACACCCTTTCTGTTAAAATGTTTTAACAAATCTGATCCTTATACAGTCTCAAGGGGAACCTGTAAAATCCTTATGTCCCAAAAAAACTAACTTTTTTCACTCCAGGAACAATTACAATACTACAACACCATTGCCAGATTCTATACACCGTTCTTCAGTATACTCTGTCTGCCTGCACACACTGGCCAAATCCTTTACAATTATTAGACTTCTCCCCGCTTACTGACATCTAGAGGAAGACGTATGCAGTGCATGTAGCCCGATGGCTTACATGGGGACTTATAAACTGACCTCAGAACAGGGACCTCGATTTCTGAAATCTCACTCCCTGACAGGAAATGTGCTGCAGAATGAGTTCTGTTTCACTCAGAGAAATAATTCAAACGGTTTTAGAAACTACAGAGTGTTTTCTATCCAATAGTAATAATAATATGCATATTGTACGAGCAAGAATTGAGTACGAGGCAGTTTAATTTGGGAACGAATTTTTACAAAGTCGAAATGGCACCCCCATAGGCTCAAGAGGTTAAAAACATCATAAAGTAGTTCTTTTAAACCGAGTTATATCAGTTTATTGAACGTTTATTGCGATTTTTGGCATTTTCTTTTCTTTGCGTTATGTGGTGTTGGGCACGTTTGTGCCAAATGGCAACTTTGGTTGCTAATTCGACAGGAGAAGAGGACATTCTACAACCAAACAACGATTATTCTGGACAAAGGACAACTTGTACAACATTCTGATGGAAGCTCATCAAAAGTAGGAACCATTTATGATGTTATTTCGTATTTCTGTTGAAAATGTTTAGTCAAATTTTCCGCCCTGGCGCTGTCTCGCTATAACGTAAGCTGTATGTCGTACTAAGATATTTTTAAAAATCTAACACAGCGGTTGCATTAAGAACTAGTGTATCTTTCATTTGCTGTACAACATGTATTTTTTAGTAAAGTTTATGATGAGTTATTTGATTAGATTAGGTGACTCTCCAAGATTTCTCCAGAGAATTTTGTGCATTTTGGCTACGTATTCACAATGTAAAACCAAGATTTGTACCTCTAAATATGCACATTTTCGAACAAAACATATATGTATTGTGTAACATGATGTTATAAGACTGTCATCTGATGAAGTTGGTCAAGGTTAGTGATTAATTTTATATCTTTTGCTGGTTTTTGCGAATGCTATCTTTGCGGTGAATGAATGCGGTTGTGTGTTTGGCTATTGTGGTAAGCTAATATAATGCTATATTGTGTTTTCGCTGTAAAACACTTAAAAAATCTGAAATATTGGCTGGATTCACAAGATGTTTATCTTTCATTTGCTGTACACAATGTATTTTTCATAAATGTTTTATGATGAGTATTTAGGTATTTCACGTTGCTCTCTGTAATTATTCTGGCTGCTTTGGTTATATTTTTGATGGTAGCTGCAATGTAAAACTATGATTTATACCTCAAATATGCACATTTTCGAACAAAACATAGATTTATTGTATAACATGTTATAAGACTGTCATCTGATGAAGTTGTTTCTTGGTTAGTGACTAATTATATCTCTATTTGGTCGGTTTTGTGATAGCTACCTATGCGGTAATTTTTTTTTGAAAATATGCGGTTGAATCTTTTGCTATTGTGGTTAGCTAATAGAAATACATAGTGTTTTCGCTGTAAAACATTTTAGAAATCGGAAATGATGGCTGGATTCACAAGATGTTTATCTTTCATTTGCTGTATTGGACTTGTGATTTCATGAAAATTATATTATATGATTAAGGAGAAGTATATCTTTAATTCTGTGAATAACACTTGTATCTTTTATTAACTTCTTCTGGCTGCAAGCCCGAGGCCGCCCACAATATGACAACAGCCACTTCAAGTGCAGGGCGCGAAATTCAAAATATATTTTTTAGAAATATTTAACTTTCACACATTAACTTCTTGTCGATAGGGGGAGCTGTTAGCACTATTTTTTTCTTGATGTTCCCAAATTAAACTGCCTCGTACTCAATTCTTGCTCGTACAATATGCATATTATTATTACTATTGGATAGAAAACACTCTCTAGTTTCTAAAACCGTTTGAATTATGTCTGTAAGTGAAACAGAACTGGACTTAGAGCAATTTCCCTATGTGGAGTTGAGAATGCAGATTTTTCCAACCTGTTCTCAGACCTGTGTATAACTTTGCCTGTCTTCTATTGGTTGAGATGCACTGCATACGCCTTCCCCTGGGTGTCAGCGAATAGAGGGCCTTGAAATGGAGTCTCTAGGCAGATCAGAAAGTCTATAAATTGATTGGAATCGATGTGTCCCTTCTTTTGCTTCTTCGCGCTGACGCACTGAGGACCTTGGCATGTCGTTTTAGAAGCTCCCGTTTAAGCTTCTAGTTATATCCGGCTCTGTTTTTATTCGATAGGCTTTAAAGACATCATAATCTTATTATTTTGAACCGAATTATATCAGTTTGTCAGTATATTGCGATTTTCGGGTATTTATTTTCTTGGCGCTGAAGGAAGTTGGGTATCTCTGGCCCACATGGCTAATGTTTATACTGCTAATTGCAACGTGGAAGACGACATTCTACAACCTAGCAACGATTCTTTTGGACAAAGGACACCTATCCCAAGATTCTGATGGGAGGTCATCAAAAAGTAAGAACTATTTATGCTGATAATTCATTGTTCTGTTGAAAGAAGTCAAATGCATAAGACGCCATTACTTGCAGTGTAGCCTTGCTGTATCGCACCCTGTATTGCGCAGCAACGTTAATTTTAAAAATGTAATTCAGCGATTGCATTAAGAACTAATTTGTCTTTCAATTGCTGTCCAACCTGTATTTTTTTTGTCAAGTTTATGAATAGTTTTCGATAAGAATAGGTGCCTTTCCAAGATGGCGCCGGACAGATTGCTTGAGGATTTGGACACTATTCTCATTGTATAAGCACGATTTGTGCCGCTAAATATGCACATTTTCGAACAAACTCTATATGCATTGTGTAATATGATGTTACAGGACTGTCATCTGAAGAATTCTGAGAAGGTTAGTGAAAAAATTAATATATTTTGGTGGTTTATACGTTATCGCTCTTTTTGCCTTGAATCAATGCTGGGGTGATGTTTGCTATTGTGGTAAGCAAATATAACGCTATATTGTGTTTTCGCTGTAAAACACTTAGAAAATCTGAAAGATTGTCTGGATTCACACGATCTGTGTCTTTCATCTGCTGTACGCTGTGTATTTTTAAGAAATGTTTTATGATGAGTAATTAGCTAATACACGATGGTCTCTGTAGTTATTCTAGTCGCTTTGGTGAGAGTTGTGATGGGGGCTGCAATGGTAAACTATGATTTATACCTGAAATATGCACATTTTTCTAACAAAACCTATGCTATACAATAAATATGTTATCAGACTGTCATCTGATGAGGTTGTTTCTTGGTTAGTGGCTATTTATATCTTTATTTGGTCGAATTTGTGATAGCTGCTGATGGAGTAAAAAAAATGGTGGAGTATAGAAGTGGTGTCTTTTGCTAACGTGGTTAGCTAATAGATTTACATATTGTGTCTTCCCTGTAAAACATTTTAAAAATCAGAAATGATGGCTTGATTACCAAGATGTGTATCTTTCATCTGGTGTCTTGGACTTGTGATTTAATGATATTTAGATGCTAGTATTTACTTGTGACGCTATGCTAGGCTATGCTATTAGCTTTTCTACTGATGGGGGTGCTCCCGGATCCGGGTTTGGGAGGTGTTAGAGGTTAACAAGTCCAATACAGCAAATGAAAGGTACACATCTTGTGAATCCAGCCAACATGTCCGATTTTTAAAATGTTTTACAGCGAAAACAGTACGTATATTTATGTTAGCTCACCACCAAATACAAAAAAGGACAGACATTTTTCACAGCACAGGTAGCATGCACAAAGCCAACCTAACTAACCAAGAACCAACCAAACTAACCAAGAAACAACTTCATCAGATGACAGTCTTATAACATGTTATACAATAAATCTATGTTTTGTTCGAAAAATGTGCATATTTCAGGTATAAATCATAGTTTACATTGCAGCTACAATCAGAAATTGCACCGAAAGCTGCCAGAATAATTACAGACACCAACGTCAAATACCTAATTACTCATCATAAAACATTTCTGAAAAATACATAGTGTACAGCAAATGAAAGACAGGCATCTTGTGATTCCAGCCAATATTTCCGATTTATTAAGTGTTTTACAGCGAAAACACAATATAGCGTTATATTAGCTTACCACAATAGCCAGAAACACAAGCCATTCCCCAGCAGTAAAAGTTAGCGATCGTGACAAACCAGTAAAAGATATATAATTTTTGACTAACCTTGATATTCTTCATCAGATGACAGTCCTATAACATCAGGTTATACATACACTTATGTTTTGTTCGAAAATGTGCATATTTAGAGCTGAAATCAGTGGTTATACATTGTGCTAACGTAGCTACTTTTTCCCACAACGTCCGGATTTTTTTCTGACACTTTTTCTGACACACATATTCTGACCAAATAGCTATTCATAAACATAACTAAAAAATACATGTTGTATAGGAAATGATAGATCCATTAGTTCTTAATGAAATCGCCGTGTTAGAATTCTAAAAATAACTTCATTACGACATACAACTTCGGTATAGCTAGATTACCCAAAAGCTGGGCGCCGACGACTAGTTCACATGTACGACAGATATATGAAATAGCATCATAAAATGTTTCCTACTTTTGCTGATCTTCCATCAGAATGTTGTACAAGGGGTCCTTTGTCAAGAACAATCGTTGTTTGGATTTAGAACGGCCTCTTTCCCTCTCGATTTAGCAAGCACACTAGCCAAGTGGCACGAATCTCTCCATGTCAACAAACGGAAGAGAACGGAACACGGCAAAACAACCCGAAAAAATTTCAATAATCTGATTAAACTATATTGAAAAAACATACTTTACGATGATATGGTCACATGTATCAAATAAAATCAAAGCCGGAGATAGTAGTCGCCTATAACGAAAGCTTTTTATAAGGCAAATCCAGGTCCCTCCTCGCGCCTTCCTGAAAACAGGAAATGGGTGACACGTCATTCCAAGAGCTTTCATTCCACTTCAGACCAAGATAAACACCCCATTTCTTCTCTCACCGCCTCTTGACATCCAGGGGAAGGTGTATGACGTGCATGTATACTAATACGTATCATGCCCATTTATAGGCAGGACCTAGAAGAGAGCATAGTTTTCAGACTTTCCACTTCCTGGTCAGGAAGTTTGTGCCAAATGAGTTCTGTTTTACTCACAGATATAATTCAAACGGTTTTAGAAACTAGAGAGTGTTTTCTATCCAATAGTAATAATAATATGCATATTGTACGAGCAAGAATTGAGTACGAGGCCGTTTGAAATGGGAACCTTTTATCTGGCTACTCAATACTGCCCCTGCAGCCCAAACAGGTTAATGCAACTGCTGTGTCAGATTTTTTTTTAAACTTTAGGAAAAAGCATACCATGCAATAATCTGAGACGGCGCTCAGAAAAACACAACATTTCTCCGCCATGTTGGAGTCAAAAGAAATATACGAAATTACATCATAAATATTCCCTTATCTTTGATTATCTTCATCAGAATGCAGTGCCAGGAATCCTAGTTCCACAATAAATTGTTGTTTTGTTCATAATGTCCATTACTTATGTCCAATTAGCTAATTTTACTAGCATGTGTAGTGCACGTGTCCAAACTCTCACGCAGATGCAGGCAAACGTCGGACGAAAACTTCAAAAAGGTATTTTCCAGGTCGAATAAACTGGTCAAAGTAAGTAGAGAATCATTCTTCAGGATGTTGTTATCATTTATATCCAATAAGGTTCCAACCGGAGAATTCTTTTCAGTCTCTATAAGTAACGGAACGCAAGACGATATAATGAGGAACGCACGTGACCAAGAACTGGTAATCTGCCAGACCACTGAGCCATTCCCCTCCCATCCGGTCCCACAACACAGCATAAGCTTCATTCCACGTTCTACTGACTGTTGACATCTAGTGGAAGGCGTATGAAGTGCAAACAGATCCATAAATTACAGGGAATTGAATAGGCGATGACTTTAACAACGACCACTCTCAGATTTTTCACTTCCTGTTTGGATTTTTTCTCAGGTTTTTGCCTGCCATATGAGTTCTGTTATACTCACAGACATCATTGAAACAGTTTTAGAAACTTCAGAGTGTTTTCTATCCAATAGTAATAATAATATGCATATATTAGCATGTCGGACAGAGTAGGAGGCAGTTCCCTATGGGCACGAAATTCATCCAAAAGTGAAAATGCTGCCACCTATACCAAAGAAGTTAACAAAAAGCAGAAATAGAGATAAAATGAATCACTAACCTTTAATAATCTTCAACAGATGACACTCATAGGACTTCATGTTACACAATACATGTATTTTATGTTCGGTAAAGTTGAGTTTAGGCAAGACGCTACTGTATCACTTGGCAAAGAAAAATGCCTGAGAAAATGCAGAGCGAATTAATGACTATGAAAATTACTATAAAATAATTTAACTTTCATTAAATCACACATGAAAGATATCAAATTAAAGCTACACTGGTTGTGAATCCAGCCAACATGTTAGAATTCAAATAGGTTTTTCAGCGAAAGCATACGATGCTATAATCTGAGCATAGCACCATTGTAAACAAAAGAGAGAAAACATTTCAACCCTGCAGGAGCGACACAAAACGCAGAAATAAAAATAGAATTCATGCTTTACCTTTGACGAGCTTCTGTTGTTGGCACTCCAATATGTCCCATAAACATCACAAATGGTCCTTTTGTTCTATTAATTCCGTCGATATATATCCGAAATGTCCATTTATTTGGCGCGTTTGATCCAGAAAAACACCGGTTCCAACTTGCTCAAACGTGACGACAAAATATATCAAAGATTACCTGTAAACTTTGCCAAAAAATGTCAAACTACTTATGTAATACAACTTTAGGTATTTTTTAACGTTAATAATCGATAAATTTGAAGACGGGGTGATATCTTCTTATGGCTGCAGTCCCGGTAACGGGACCGATATGACAACAGCCAGTCCAAGTGCAGGGCGCCAAATTCAAAAACCAGAAATCTCATAATTAAAATTCCTCAGACATTCATGTGTTTTATATAATTTTAAAGGTAATCTTGTTGTTAATCCCACCAAAGTGTCCGATTTCAAATAGGCTTTTCAGCGAAAGCACTACAAACGATTATGTTAGGTCACCACAAAACCACAATGAGCATAGCCATTTTTTCCAGCTAAATATAGCTTCACAAAAACCAGAATAGAGATAAAATTAATCACTAACATTCGATTATTTTCATCAGATGACACTCATAGGACTTCATGTTACACAATACATGCATGTTTTGTTTGATTAAATTCATATTTATATCAAAACATCTGAGTTTACATTGAGGCGTCTAGATTGACTAAATGCAAAATTATCAAGTGACTTTGCATAGCTCATCGTTTCCACATAAATACTCATCATAAATATAGATGATAATTCAATGTGTATAACTTGTATTATAGATATACCTCTCCTTAATGCAACCGCTGTGTCAGATTTCAAAAAAACTTTACGGAAATATAAACCATGCAATAATCTGAGACGGCACTCAGGTGGTTAGCCAAATTAGCCACCATGTTGGACTCAACAGAAACCAGAAAATACATGATAAATGTTTCCTTACCTTTGAGGAATTCATCAGAATGTAGTCCTATGAATCCCAGGTCCACAATAAATGCTTGATTTGTTCGTTCATGTCCGTTATTTATGTCAAATTAGCTACTTTGAAATTGTTTACCAAAACACTAACCAAAGTCTCAAAGCGCGACCACTATAACGTGACGAAATGTCCAAACATTCCGTTACAGTCAGTAGAAACATGGCAAACGATGTACTGAATCAATCTTTAGAATGTAGTTAACATACATCTTGAATAACGTTTCAACCGGAGAACTATAACGACTTCAATTGAGAGATGGAACACAGCTGCCTCTCACGTGAACGCGCGTGGGGAATGCATGGTCACCTCATGGGACCTGATACTAAATTCTGTCTAATTCGACCCCTCTTCGCATTAGAGTCATCAGACTTAGTTCTGTTGATTGCTGACATCTAGTGGAACCCCAAGGCAACTTCATTCATATCTCAAGTGGATTTCTTTAGGGACTCTGGTAAATACACACAGGCTCAGATTTCTGACTTCCTGTTTTGATTTCAGCTCAGGATTTTGCCTGCCAATATGAGTTCTGTTAATCTCACAGACATAATTCAAACAGTTTTAGAAACTTCAGAGTGTTTTCTATCCAAATCTACTAATAATATGCATATCTTATATTCTGGGGATGAGTAGAAGGAAGTTGAAATTGGGCACACTATTTATCCAAAAGTGAGTTTTAACAAGCATGAAAAAACTGGGGGAAACCTGATTTTTTTTTTGGGGGGGGGGGGGTGCATCGAAACCCCCCCCAAAAATTAAAGGCCCTACAAAATATTTTGCTGTGCATGACTGCACTTTAGTGTGCATTTTGGGGGTAGTTGAGGTCAGGTCCCAGACAATGCACCTAATAGGGAAAGGGCTTGGTCCATCCTAGAAATGTTTTAGTGAAATATAATATAACATTTTGCAAAGGCTTTTATCCAAATCGACTAAAGTCATGCGTGAATAATAATATGCATATCTTATCTCCTGGGGATGAGTAACTGGCAGTTGAATTTGGGTATGCTTTTCATCCAAACGTGAAAATGCTGCCCCCTACCCTAGAGAAGTTCATGTCAACACACAGCATATTTGTCATTCATGGTGAAATGCAATCAAGCTTTTTTGTTTTAAAATAAAATAACCAAACGACCATTGAATAAGATTTTATCTAGTCGGGGACAGCTCTAGAATGGTGCAAAGCATTTTGAGTGTCAGGACTGCACAAACCTCATGTCCACTTTGATTCACACAGAAAGATTTGTATCCTAGCAACACCCAAGAAGAACTCTGATAATGCCTACAGGGAAGTGTAGCACCATTTGTGATGTTTTGCTACATATACAGTATGATCCAAAACTTTGGAAGAATGACCAACACTTGTGAAAGCGTAGAAAATGACAATGTGGTAAGTCCATTATAAATTGTCCAATTTCAAAATGGCCAAAATGTGCATTTTCTATGCATGAATTGCATGACAATTAAAAAGGTACTGCTTTGTTGAGAGAGACAAAGGAGCTGATCGTGGACTACAGGAAAAAGAGTGCCGAACACGCGGGTCGAGAGTTTCAAGTTCCTTGTTGTCCACATTACCAACAAACGTTCATGGTCCAAACACACCAAGACAGTCGTGAAGAGGGCACGTCAACGGCTTTTCCCCCTCAGGAGACTGAAAAGATTTGTCATGGGTCCCCAGATCCTCAAAAAGTTCTACAGCTGCACCATCGAGAGCATCCTGACGGGTTGATTCACCGCCTGGTGTGGCAACTGCTCGGCATCTGACCGTAAGGCGCTACAGAGGGTAGTGCGTACGGCCCAGTACATCACTGGGGCCAAGCTTCCTGCCATCCAGGACCTATATGCTAGGCGGTGTCTGAGGAAGGCCCAAAAAATAGTCAAGGACTCCAATCACCAAAGTCATAGACTGTTCTCTCAGCTACCGCACAGCCAGTGGTACTTGAGTGCCAAGTCTAGTTTGAAATAACTCCTTAAAACCTTTTCTCAATAGGGGGGGGCGCTATTTCTACTTTGTAAAAAATCGTTCCCAAATTAAACTGCCTCGTACTCAATTCTTGCTCGTACAATATGCATATTATTATTACTATTGGATAGAAAACACTCTCTAGTTTCTAAAACCGTTTGAATTATATCTGTGAGTAAAACAGAACTCATTTTGCAGCAAACTTCCTGTCAGGAAGTGAGAAATCTGAAATCGAGGGCTCTGTTCCAGGGTCAGTTTATTAATTTGCATGGAATCTATGGGTCTACATGCACTGCATACGCCTTCCAATAGATGTCAGTAGGCAGTGAGAGTTTGAATGGGGTGTCTAGCTAGATCTGAGGCCGAACAAGACGTCTTGGAACGGAGGGTCTGGTCTTTTCACCGTTTGGCTTGACGTGAGAGGGAGCTCAGCATTGCGTTCAGAAAAACTTTCGTTTTAGAAGTTAGATATATCCGGCTCTGATTTTATTTGATAATTGTGTTAACTTCTTATGGCTGCAGGGGGCGTATTGAAAAACTGGAAAATATGTGCACATTTTCAAACGGCCTCTTAATCAATTTTTGCTCTTACAATATGCATATATTTACTACTATTGGATAGAAAACAGTCTCTAGTTTCTAAAAAGGTTTGAATTATTTCTCTAAGTGGAACAGAACTATTTTTACAGCCCATTTCCTATCCGGAAGTGAGATTTCCAAATGCGAGGTCTCTTTTCAAGAGCTTGTCTATAAAAGGGCATGTCACTTGGGACCATAGAAACACGTCATACGCCTTCCCCTGGCTGTCATGCGGAAGTGAGAGCAGAAAGCACTTGAATATCTCGATCAGGGAATGAACACAGCCTCTTGGAGTGAGGACCGATTTTTTTTCTCCATGGCGCGAAGTTGGACTTTGTATTGCCTCCTGGAAACGTGTCGTTATACATGAATATAATCTCCGGCTTCGATTTGACTTGATACATGTCACAATATCATCCTAAAGTATGTTTTTTCAATATAGTTTAATTATATTATTGAAATTTATTCGGGACTTTAGACGTGATGCTTTGGAAGAATTGTTTGAAGAAGGAGAGGTTAGCGCCGCACGGCGAGTGTGCTTGCTAATTCAAGAGGGAAATAGTTTGTTCTGGATCCCAAACAAAGACTGTACTGGACAATGGACCCCTTTACAACATTCTGATGGAAGAACAACAAAGATAAGGACCCAATTTGGGATGCTTTTTCATATATCTGTCGAACTGTGCTATGCTACCGTTTGACTAGAATCAATGCTGCCGTGTGCTAGCTAATGTAGTAAGCTAATATAACGATATATTGTGTTTTCGCTGTAAAACACTTCAAAAATCGGAAATATTAGCTCTATTCACACGATCTTTGTCTTTCATTAGCTATCCACCATATATTTTTCTGAAATGTTTTATGATGTGTATTTAGTAGTTGACGTTGGTGTCTGTATTTTCTCTGGCTACTCCCGTGCGATTTCAGACTGTAGCTATGATGGGAGCAGTAATGTAAAACTGATTTATAGCTAAAATATGCACATTTTTTGAACAAAACATAGATTTATTGTGTAACATGTTATAGGACTGTCATCTGAGGTAGTTTTTTCTAGGTTATTTAGGTTGGTTCTAGGTTAGTTAGGTTGGCTTGTGCATGCTACTTGCATCCTACTTGTGCTGTGAAAAATGTCTGTCCTCTTTTTTATTTGGTGGTGAGCTAACATAAATATATGTGGTGTTTTCTCTGTAAAACATTTAAAAAATCGGACATGTTGGCTGGATTGACAAGATGTTTATCTTTCAAATGCTGTATTGGACTTGTTAATGTGTGAAAGTTAAATATTTAAAAAAAATAGATTTTGAATTTCGCGCCCTGCAATAGAGCTGGATGTTGTCATAAGTGTACCGATGTCGGGACAGCCCGCCTAACAGGTTAAAAACATCATAAACTAGTTATATTAAACCGACTTATATCAGTTTATATCAGTTGATTGCGATTTTCAGTATTTTGTTTGTTATGCGTTCTGGTGAGTTGGGCACTTCCATGCCGCATGGCCAGCTTTGTTAGCTAAATCGACAGATGAAGACGACATTCTACAACCGAACAACGATTATTCTGGAAAAAGGACACCTTGTACAAGATTCTGATGGAAGCTCATCAAATAGTAGGAAGCATTTATGATATTATTTCGTATTTCTGTCGAAAATGTTTAGACTATATTCCGCCCAGATTTCGGGCGCTGTCTCGCTATAACGTAAGCTGTATGTCGTACTAAGGTTATTTTTAAAAATCTAACACAGCGGTTGCATTAAGAACTAGTGTATCTTTCATTTGCTGTCCAACCTGTATTTTTTAGTAAAGTATATGATTAGTTATTTGATTAGATGATGTGAGTGTCAGAAATATATCCGGATTATTTTGTGCATTTTGGTTGGTATTCACATTGTTCAACCACGAATTGTACCGCTAAATATGCACATTTTCGAACAAACCATATATGTATTGTGTAATATGATGTTATTTTTTATTTATTTTTATTTCACCTTTATTTAACCAGGTAGGCAAATTGAGAACACGTTCTCATTTACAATTGCGACCTGGCCAAGATAAAGCAAAGCAGTTCGACACATACAACAACACATAGTTACACATGGAGTAAAACAAACATACAGTCAATAATACAGTGAAAAATAAGTCTATATACAATGTGAGCAAGTGAGGTGAGATAAGGGAGGTGAAGGCAAACAAAATATATATATAAATAAATAAAAATATAAAAAGGCCATGGTGGCGAAGTAAATACAATATAGCAAGTAAAAAACACGAATGGTTGGTTTGCAGTGGAAGAAAGTGCAAAGTAGAGATAGAAATAATGGGGTGCAAAGGAGCAAAATAAATAAATAAATACAGTAGGTAAAGAGGTAGTTGTTTGGGCTAAATTATAGATGGGCTATGTACAGGTGCAGTAATCTATGAGCTGCTCTGACAGCTGGTGCTTAAAGCTAGTGAGGGAGATAAGTGTTTCCAGTTTCAGAGATTTTTGTAGTTCGTTCCAGTCATTGGCAGCAGAGAACTGGAAGGAGAGGCGGCCAAAGGAAGAATTGGTTTTGGGGGTGACCAGAGAGATATACCTGCTGGAGCGCGTGCTACAGGTAGGTGCTGCTATGGTGACCAGCGAGCTGAGATAAGGGGGGACTTTACCTAGCAGGGTCTTGTAGATGACCTGGAGCCAGTGGGTTTGGCGACGAGTATGAAGCGAGGGCCAGCCAACGAGAGTGTACAGGTCGCAGTGGTGGGTAGTATATGGGGCTTTGGTGACAAAACGGATGGCACTGTGATAGACTGCATCCAATTTATTGAGTAGGGTTTTGGAGGCTATTTTGTAAATGACATCACCGAAGTCGAGGATTGGTAGGATGGTCAGTTTTACAAGGGTATGTTTGGCAGCATGAGTGAAGGATGCTTTGTTGGGGAATAGGAAGCCAATTCTAGATTTAACTTTGGATTGGAGATGTTTGATGTGAGTCTGGAAGGAGAGTTTACAGTCTAACCAGACACCTAGGTATTTGTAGTTGTCCACATATTCTAAGTCAGAGCCGTCCAGAGTAGTGATGTTGGACAGGCGGGCAGGTGCAGGCAGCGATCGGTTGAAGAGCATGCATTTAGTTTTACTTGTATTTAAGAGCAATTGGAGGTCACGGAAGGAGAGTTGTATGGCATTGAAGCTCGCCTGGAGGGTTGTTAACACAGTGTCAAAAGAAGGGCCAGAAGTATACAGAATAGTGTCGTCTGCGTAGAGGTGGATCAGAGACTCACCAGCAGCAAGAGCGACATCATTGATGTATACAGAGAAGAGAGTCGGTCCAAGAATTGAACCCTGTGGACAACAGACCCTCCAATTTGACACACTGAACTCGATCAGAGAAGTAGTTGGTGAACCAGGCGAGGCAATCATTAGAGAAACCAAGGCTGTCGAGTCTGCCGATGAGGATGTGGTGATTGACAGAGTCAAAAGCCTTGGCCAGGTCAATGAATACGGCTGCACAGTATTGTTTCCTATCGATGGCGGTTAAGATATTGTTTATGACCTTGAGCGTGGCTGAGGTGCACCCATGACCAGCTCTGAAACCAGATTGCATAGCGGAGAAGGTATGGTGGGATTCGAAATGGTCGGTAATCTGTTTGTTGACTTGGCTTTCGAAGACCTTAGAAAGGCAGGGTAGGATAGATATAGGTCTGTAGCTGTTTGGGTCAAGAGTGTCCCCCCCTTTGAAGAGGGGGATAACCGCAGCTGCTTTCCAATCTTTGGGAATCTCAGACGACACGAAAGAGAGGTTGAAAAGGCTAGTAATAGGGCTGGCAACAATTTCAGCAGATAGTTTTAGAAAGAAAGGGTCCAGATTATCTAGCCCGGCTGATTTGTAAGGGTCCAGATTTTGCAGCTCTTTCAGAACATCAGCTGACTGTATTTGGGAGAAAGAGAAATGGGGAAGGCGTGGGCGAGTAGCAGAGGGGAGGGCAGTGCTGTTGACCGGGGTAGGGGTAGCCAGGTGGAAAGCATGGCCAGCCGTAGAAAAATGCTTATTGAAATTCTCAATTATAGTGGATTTGTCGGTGGTGACAGTGTTTCCTATCTTCAGTGCAGTTGGAAGCTGGGAGGAGGTGTTCTTATTCTACATGGACTTTACAGTGTCCCAGAACTTTTTTGAGTTTGTGTTGCAGGAAGCAAATTTCTTCTTGAAAAAGCTAGCCTTGGCTTTTCTAACTGCCTGTGTATATTGGTTTCTAGCTTCCCTGAAAAGTTGCATATCACGGGGGCTGTTCGATGCTAATGCAGAATGCCATAGGATGTTTTTCTGTTGGTTAACCTGTTTGGCGTGCAAGCCCGAAGTCGGTACACTTATGACAACAGCCAGCTCAAAGTGCAGGGCGCGAAATTCAAAATATATTTTTTTTAAATATTTAACTTTCACACATTAACAAGTCCAAGACACCAGATGAAAGGTACACATCTTGTGAATCAAGCCAACATGTCCGATTTTTAAAATGTTTTACAGGGAAGACACAATATGTAAATCTATTAGCTAACCACGTTAGCAAAAGACACCACTATTCTTACTCCATCAGTTTTTTACTCCATCAGCAGCTATCACAAATTCGACCAAATAAAGATATAAATAGCCACTAACCAAGAAACAACTTCATCAGATGACAGTCTGATAACATATTTATTGTATAGCATATGTTTTGTTCAAAAAATTTGCATATTTCAGGTATAAATCATAGTTTACATTTCAGCTACAATCAGAAATTGCACCGAAAGCAGCCATAATATTTACAGACACCAACGTCAAATAGCTAATTACTCATCATAAAACATTTCTGAAAAATACATAGTGTACAGCAATTGAAAGACAGGCATCTTGTGATTCCAGACAATATTTCCGATTTATTAAATGTTTTACAGCGAAAACAAAATGTAGCGTTATATTAGCGTAGCCACAATAGCCAGAAACACTTGGGCGCCCACGACCAGTTCACATGCACGACAGATATTAGAAATAGCATCATAAAATGTTTCTTACTTTTGGTGATCTTCCGTCAGAATGTTGGACAAGGTGTCCTTTGTCCAGAACAGTCGTTGTTTTGATCTGGAACGGCAAATATCCCTCTTCATTTAGCATGGGCACTTGCCAAGTGGCACGGATCACTCCAACGTCAACAAAGTCAGAGAACGGAACACGGCAAAACTCCCGAAAAAATTTCAATAATCTGATTAAACTATATTGAAAAAACATACGTTACGATGATATGGTCACATGTATCAAATAAAATCTAAGACGGAGATGTTAGTCG
The DNA here is from genome assembly GCF_016432855.1 of Salvelinus namaycush. Taxonomy (NCBI): domain Eukaryota; kingdom Metazoa; phylum Chordata; class Actinopteri; order Salmoniformes; family Salmonidae; genus Salvelinus; species Salvelinus namaycush. The sequence continues at coordinate 306,978 of NW_024061420.1, forward strand.
TCCATAACGAGAGCAAAACAGAAGGCAAATCAATGTCCTCTTTCGCGCGCTCCAGAAACAGGAAATGGACGGTCACGTCAAACAAAGAGCTTTAATTCCACCTCAGACCAAGATAAACACGAAATTTTTTCTCTCACCGCCTCTTGACAACCAGGGGAAGGTGTATGTAGACTCTTACGTATCACGCCCATGTATAGGCATGAAGTTGAACAGAGCATCGATTTCTGACATTCCACTTCCTGGTCAGGAAGTGTGCTGCAGAATGACTTCTGTTTCACTCAGAGAAATAATTCAAACGGTTTTAGAAACTAGAGAGTGTTTTCTATCCAATAGTAATAATAATATGCATATTGTACGAGCAAGAATTGAGTACGAGGCCGTTTGAAATGGGCACGATTTAACTGGCTACTCAATACTGCCCCTTGCAGCCATAAGAAGTTAAGGGCAGTCAGGTCAGGAGAGAACCAAGGGCTATATCTGTTCCTGGTTCTAAATTTCTTGAATAGGGCATGCTTATTCAAGATGGTGAGGAAGGCATTTAAAAAAAATATCCAGGCATCCTCTACTGACGGGATGAGATCAATATCCTTCCAGGATACCTCGGCCAGGTCAATTAGAAAGGCCTGCTCGCTGAAGTGTTTCAGGGAGCGTTTGACAGTGATGAGTGGAGGTCGTTTGACCACTGACCCATTACGGATGCAGGCAATGAGGCAGTGATCGCTGAGATCTTGGTTGAAAACAGCAGAGGTGTATTTGGAGGGCAAGTTGGTTAGGATGATATCTATGAGGGTACCCGTGTTTACGGAATTGGGGTGGTACCTGGTAGGTTCATTGATAATTTGTGTGAGATTGAGGGCATCAAGCTTAGATTGTAGGATGGCTGGGGTGTTAAGCATGTTCCAATTTAGGTCGCCTAGCAGCACGAGCTCTGAAGATAGATGGGGGGCAATCAGTTCACATATGGTGTCCAGAGCACAGCTGGGGGCAGAGGGTGGTCTATAGCAGGCGGCAACGGTGAGAGACTTGTTTTTAGAGAGGTGGATTTTTAAAAGTAGAAGTTCAAATTGTTTGGGAACAGACCTGGATAGTAAAACAGAACTCTGCAGGCAATCTTTGCAGTAGATTGCAACACCGCCCCCTTTGGCCGTTCTATCTTGTCTGAAAATCTTGTAGTTAGGGATGAAAATGTCAGAATTTTTGGTGGTCTTCCTAAGCCAGGATTCAGACACGGCTAAAACATCCAGGTTGGCAGAGTGTGCTAAAGCAGTGAACAAAACAAACTTAGGGAGGAGGCTTCTAATGTTAACATGCATGAAACCAAGGCTATTACGGTTACAGAAGTCATCAAAAGAGAGCGCCTGGGGAATAGGAGTGGAGCTAGGCACTGCAGGGCCTGGATTCACCTCTACATCACCAGAGGAACAGAGGAGGAGTAGGATAAGGGTACGGCTAAAAGCTATGAGAATTGGTCGTCTAGAACATCTAGAACAGAGAGTAAAAGGAGGTTTCTGGGGGCGATAAAATAGCTTCAAGGAATAATGTACAGACAAAGGTATGGTAGGATGTGAATACAGTGGAGGTAAACCTAGGTATTGAGTGATGATGAGAGAGATATTGTCTCTAGAAACATCATTGAAACCAGGTGATGTCATCGCATATGTGGGTGGGGGAACTGAAAGGTTGGATATGGTATAGTGAGCAGGGCTAGAGGCTCTACAGTGAAATAAGACAATAAACACTAACCAGAACAGCAATGGACAAGGCATATTTACATTAAGGAGAGGCATGCTTAATCGCGTGATCATAAGGGTCCAGTGAGTAGAGGTTGGTTGGGGTCACGGCGATCCAGACAGCTGGCCGGGTAGCTGGCTATCGGTAGCAAGATAGCATAGGATGGAGGTCTATTTTTAGTCACCTCGTGCGTTTCCGTCGGTAGATTAGTGGGGTTCCGTGTGGTAGAGGGGATCAATCCAATTGGCAAAATAGATATAGTGACCCAAGAAAAATTGTCCGATATGCTTATTCAGATAGCAGCCGATAAGACAGCTAACGATTAGCGGGCCCCAGATGAGCGTTCAGGTAACGTCGCGATGGAGGTGCCAGTTGGATAACTCCCTCGGGCAGATAACGTCGGTAGTCAGTCGTGAAGGCCCGGTGGGGCTCCGCATTTGTAGTAAAAAAAAACGGGTCCGGATAGGTGATTGTAGCCCAGGAATGGCTGATGGAACTCTTCAGCTGGCTAGCTCCGGAATAATTTAAGTTTGCTCCGGGATCGACGTAAGCCAATAGTCACACGGTTTGCAGCTAGCTAGCTGCGAAATCAAGGTGTAAATGTCCAGAGCTTGCGGTTGAAATCCGGGGTTATTGAGAAAAATAGGTCCGGTATGTTCTGGTCTGAGTTGCGTTGTACAAAAGTGCCGATAGATTATCGAGCTAAAGGAATAGCTGATGACCACAAAACGTGGGTAGCTGAAATACTAACGTTAGCCAGTAAACCGGCTAACTTCTGGGTAGCCTCAGGTTAGCTTCTGGCTAGCTTCTGGTTAGCATCTGGGTAGCTTCTGGCTAGCTTCGGGTTAGCTTCTGGCTAGCTTCCGGCTAGCTTCTGGTTAGCTTCTGGCTAGCTTCAATTGTGAATTTTCAGATTTGAGGAAAATAATAATACTTTTTTTTTTGTAATTGGTGAGGCGGGTTGCAGGAAAGCTTTTTGTAGTTGAGTTCTTGGATAATAAAATATATAAAAGATATGCGAAGAAAGGTGTAAATATATATATATACAGGACACAACAATACGAGGACAAAATGACGTCTGAACTGCTATGCCATCTTGGAAGAGAGGAGGACTATAGGACTGTCATCTGATGAAGTTTGAGAAGGTTAGTGAAAAAATTAATATCTTTTGCTGGTTTATTCGCTATCGCAAACGTGCCTTGAATGAATGCGGCTGTGTGGTAGGCTATTGTAGTAAGCTAATATAATGCTATATTGTGTTTTCGCTGTAAAACACTTAAAAAATCTGAAATATTGGCTGGATTCACAAGATGTTTGTCTTTCATTTGCTGTACACCGTGTATTTTTCATAAATGTTTTATGATGAGTATTTAGGTATTTCACGTTGGTTTCTGTAGTTATTCTAGCTGCTTTGGTGAGACTTGTGATGGTGGCTGCAATGTAAAACTATGATTTATACCTGAAATATGCACATTTTTCGAACAAAACATATGCTATACAATAAATATGTTATCAGACTGTCATCTGATGAAGTTGTTTCTTGGTTAGTGACTATTTATATCTTTATTTGGTCGAATTTGTGATAGCTACCTATGCAGTAAAAAAATGGTGAAAACATGCGGTTGGGTCTTTTGCTATCGTGGTTAGCTAATAGAAATACTATTGTGTTTTCCCTGTAAAACATTTTAAAAATCGGAAATGATGGCTGGATTCACAAGATGTGTATCTTTCATCTGGTGTCTTGGACTTGTGATTTCATGATATTTAGATGCTAGTATTTACTTGTGGCGCTATGCTAGGCTATGCTAGTCAGCTTTTTTACTGATGAGGGTGCTCCCGGATCCGGGATGAGTACCAAGTAGAAGTTAAAACTTCTTACGGCTAGGATCCCGTTAACGGGATCGACTTGACAACAGCCAGTGAAAGTGCAGGGCGCCAAATTCAAAACAACAGAAATCTCATAATTAAAATTCCTCAAACATACAAGTATTTTACACCATTTAACGATAAACTTGTTGTTAATCCCACCACAGTGTCCGATTTCAAAAAGGCTTTACGACGAAAGCACACCATCTGATTATGTTAGGTCAGTACCTAGTCGTGGAGTCAACAGAAGTCAGAAATAGCATTTTAAATATTCACTTACCTTTGATGATCTTCATCAGAATGCACTCCCAGGATTCCCAGTTCCACAATAAATGTTTATTTTGTTCGATAAAGTCCATAATTTATGTCCAAATACCTCCTTTTTGTTTGCGAGTTTAGTTCCAAAATTCAAATTCATGACGCGCAGGCCAGACAAAGTCAAAAAATTCCATTACAGTTCATAGAAACATGTCAAACGATGTATAGAATCAATCTTTAGGATGTTTTTAACATAAATCTTCAATAATGTTTCAACCGGAGAATTTCTTTGTCTAGAAATGCAATGGAACGCAGCTAACTCTCACGGGGGCGCACCTGAGTGAGCTCGAGGCACTCTGCCTGACCGCTGACTCAATCAGCTCTTATTCCCTCATCCTTCACAGTAGAAGCATCAAACAAGGTTCTAAAGACTGTTGACATCTAGTGGAAGCCGTAGGAAGTGCAATATGACCCCATAGACACTGTATATTGGATAGGCAAACCTACAAACCTCAGATTTCCCACTTCCTGATTGGATTTTTTCTCAGGTTTTTGCCTGCCATATGAGTTATGTTATACTCACAGACATCTTTCAAACAGTTTTATTCATCCAAGCTACTCAATACTGCCCACAGCCATAAGAAGTTAAACGAATAGCACACAAATTATTGTATTTTTCTCGTCTATATTGAATACATAATTTAAACATTCACAGTGTAGGTTGGAAAAAATATTTGAACCCCTAGGCTAATGACTTCTCCAAAAGCTAATTGGAATCAGTGGACAGAAAAACTACAGTTGAGTTGTTTGGAAGGAACACACAACATTATGTGTGGAGACAAAAAGGCACAGCACACCAACATTAACCTCATCCCAACTGTAAAGTATGGTGGAGGGAGCATCATGGTTTGGGGCTGCTTTGCTGCCTCAGGGCCTGGACAGCTTGCTATCATCGACGGAAAAATGTATTACCAAGTTCATCAAGACATTTTGCAGAAGAATGTTAGGCTATCTGTCCGCCAATTGAAGCTCAACAGAAGTTGGGTGATGCAATAGGACAACGACCCAAAACACATAAGTAAATCAACAACAGAACAGAAGAAAATACACCTTCTGGAGTGGCCCAGTCAGAGTCCTGATCTCAAACCGATTGAGATGCTGTGGCATGACCTCAAGAGAGCAGTTCACACCAGACATCCCAAGAAAATTGCTGAACTGAACCAGTTTTTGTAAATAGGAATGGTCCAAAATTCCTCCTGACCGTTGTGCAGGTCTGATCCGCAACTTCAGAAAACGTTTGGTTGAGGTTATTGCTGCCAAAGGAGGGTCAATGTCATGCCCTGACCGTAGAGATCCTTTTTATGTCTCTATTTTGGTTGGTCAGGACGTGAGTTTGGGTGGGCATTCTATGTCTGGTGTTCTATGTTGTCTATTTCTTTGTGTTTGGCCGTGTGTGGTTCTCAATCAGAGGCAGCTGTCTATCGTTGTCTCTGATAGAGAACCATATTTAGGTAGCCTGTTTTCCCACTTTGAGTTGTGGGTGATTATTTTCTGGTTATTGTTGTCATAACTGTTTGTTGGTCGTTTTGTTGTTTTTGTTCGTGTATTCATCTTGATTAAATGTATTATGGATACGTACCACGCTGCACTTTGGTCCTCTTCTCTTTCTCCAGACGACAAGCGTTACAGTCAACCAGTTATTAAATCCAAGGGTTCACATACTTTTTCCACCATGCACTGTGAATGTTTACACAGTGTGTTTAATAAAGACATGAAAACGTATAATTGTTTGTGTGTTATTAGTTTAACCTCTAACGAGTCACCAACACGCATCCGGGATCCCCCCCATCAAAAAAGCTGACTAGCATAGCCTAGCCTAACGCCACAGGGATATCATATAATATAATTTTCATGAAATCACAAGTCCAATACAGCAAATGAAAGATAAACATCTTGTGAATCCAGCCACCATTTCCGATTTTTAAAATGTTTTACAGCGAAAACACTATGTATTTCTATTAGCTAACCACAATAGCAAAAGACTCAACCGCATATTTTCACAAGTTTTCTACCGCATAGGTAGCTATCACAAAACTGACCAAATAGAGATATAATTAGTCACTAACCAAGAAACAACTTCATCAGATGACAGTCTTATAACATGTTATACAATACATCTATGTTTTGTTCGAAAATGTGCATATTTGAGGTATAAATCATAGTTTTACATTGCAGCTACCATCACAAATAGCACCGAAGCAGCCAGAATAATTACAGAGAGCAACGTGAAATACATAAATACTAACATTTATGAAAAATACATGGTGTATTTTGATCAAGATTATCAAAGTCGAATACTATAGTATTCGTTCTTGTCTGCGTGAGCAATGGAACGTCAGTGGCTTGCATGAAGAAAAAGCATGATCAGGAAATGGCTGCTTGTTGGACACCTGACTGATTCTGCTCTCATTCTCTCCCACAACATCATAGAAGTCTCATTGAAATTTCGATTGATTGTTGACATCTAGTGGAACCCCTAGGCAGTGCAACATCATTAATAGCTCAAGTGGATTTCTTTAGGGACTCTGGTGAATACACACAGGCTCAGATTTCTGACTTCCTGTTTTGATTTCAACTCAGGATTTTGCCTGCCAATTTGAGTTCTGTTAATCTCACAGACATAATTCAAATAGTTTTAGAAATTTTTGAGTGTTTTCTATCCAATACTAATAATAATAATATGCAAATATTAGCAACTATGACTGAGGAGCAGGCCGTTTGATATGGGCACCTTTCATCCAAGCTACTCAATACTGCCCCTTCAGCCATAAGAAGTTTTAATAGACTGGTTTTACAGAGCATAAACTTTCTAGCCAAGCTGCAAGAGAGCTCGAGGACAGCTAAAGTATACTATTGGCCTACAGGACAGTTGTATATTAAAACATATATATTTATAGGTTACTGGTATGCTGTTGTATAAAAAATGTATTTCACAATCTGCAATGTTTGAATTCCCCACTTTACTTATTGAACAAGTAGGCTAATTAAATACATTATTGCTGCCAGTCAGCATTCTAAATAGAAGCTTTGCGACACTGTAGCCCTATATCTTCGTGAAACATGCACTTTAGGATTAGGGCGCTCATAGGGCGGCGCACAATTGGCTCAGCGCCGTTCGGATTAGGGGAGGTTTTGGCCTGGGTGGGCTATCATTGTAAATAAGAATTTTTCTTAACTGATTTGCCTAGTTAAATAAATGTTTAATACAATGTAAAAAAATTATAAACATTAGAACTCAACTCAATTATTTGAGCTGACAGACGTTTTGCACTGTTTCACTGTGGTTTTTGTCATCAATGTTTTGAATTGAATGAATCTGCTAACTTCTTACATGTTTTACCGAAGCCAGAAAGACATGCGATGGGTTACGAAAATAGCTCTAGTTACAGATTGGTAGCCCCGATTTGAAATCCAACTTTGTACTTGAAAAGCAGACAAATAGGGGAAGATTTTATATACCAGACATTTTTTTCTGTAAAATGTTGGGAACGGCATTTGTTTGGGAAAGTTTAAAAAACACATGGTAGTGCATTTAGTAAAACTGCTGTAGCGTAAGTTCCATACTGAATAAACCTTTTCCGCATTTGACAAGCAGAGAAGTAGAGGAAGTTTTAATCCAATATATTTTTGTCAAACTCTTTGGTTTAGTGGTCAAAATAATAATTGTTTTGAATGAGTTTATGTCAGAGAAAAAAAAAACTTTTCAACCCAAATTAACTGGTACACAATAAAAGTATAATAAAACGTATACAATATGATGGTATGATAAAAAGTAAATGAATATTCCTTTATAACATGTCAATATATAGCTATAAACTGTTTTAGGAACATTTACCCAAAATATTTCACCTTCTTTATTACTTTACCAAACATATCATGGCATTACTGATAGTCAAAAATCTGTACAATTTCTGGATGTCTAAATCAACATTTGGGACATTTAAACAGCATGCGTCCCTCCTATAGACAAGGTGAGAAGGGCTATGTAAAGGGCTCGATATTGTTGTTCTGAGCTTATGCAATGTGTCTATGGGTATAAGTGTGTGGGTTGCATTCTTTAGCGTAGAGCTATGTATTTTGATCAGCCTGTTCGAGATTAATTTAGTGATTCCTTTGCTATGTCTGTGCCGTGAAGCAGATGAGCTGGATAAATGGTGCAGTGAAGTGATATAAATGGTTGTAATGATGCATCCCGACCACCAGAGGAAGGCAAATATACGTTTATTCATCAGAGGACGTCAACATGGTCCTAGGAAGATCTGGATGGCTGTGTTCTGAGTTATAAAAGGGTGGGAAATTATTCAAATAAGTCATGTAAACATATACAGATGAAGTCGGAAGTTTACAACTTAGGTTGGAGTCATTAAAGCTAGTTTTTCACTCAACACATTTCTTGTTAACAAACTATAGTTTTGGCAAGTCGGTTAGGACATCTACTTTGTGTATGACGCAAGTAATTTTTCCAACAATTGTTTACAGACAGATTATTTCACTTATAATTTACTGTATCACAATTCCAGTGGGTCAGAAGTTTACATACACTAAGTTGACTGTGCCTTTAAACAGCCATAAAAAAGCCAGATTACGGTTTGCAACTGCACATGGGTACAAAGATCATACTTTTTGGTCTGATGAAACAAAAATAGAACTGTTTGGCAATAATGACCATCGTTATGTTTGGAGGAAAAAGGGGGATGCTTGCAAGGCGAAGAACACCATCTCAACCGTGAAGCACGGGGGTGGCAGCATCATGTTGTGGGGGTGCTTTGCTGCAGGAGGGACTGGTGCACTTCACAAAATAGATGACATCATGAGGAGGAATATTATGTGGATATATTGAAGCAACATCAGTCAGGAAGTTAAAGCTTGGTCGCAAATGGGTCTTACAAATGTACAATAACCCCAAGCATACTTCCAAAGGTGTGGCAAAATGGCTTAAGGACAACAAAGTCGAGGTATTGGAGAGGCCATCACAAAGCCCTGAGCTCAGTCCTATAAAAAATGCGTGGGCAGAACTGAAAAAGTGTTTGCAAGCAAGGAGGCTGATTAAACTGACTCAGTTACATCAGCTCTGTCAGGAGGAATGGGCCAAAATTCACCCAACTTATTGTGGGAAGCTTGTGGAAGGCTACCCAAAACGTTTGACCCAAGTTAAACAATTTAAAGGCTATGCTAACAAATACTAATTGAGTGTATGTAAACTTCTGACCCACTGGGAATTTGATGAAAGAAATACAATCTGAAATAAATAATTCTCTCTACTATTATTCTGACATTTCACATTCTTAAAATAAAGGTGTGATCCTAACTGACCTAAGACATGGAATTTTAACTAGGATTAAATGTCAGGAATTGTGAAAAACTGAGTTTAAAAGTATTTGGCTAAGGTGTATGTAATCCTCCGACTTCAATTGTATATATTTTTTTAAAGTAAATCTAGTGCCCGATTTTTGGGACTGTCAGCTTGAGAGGTTTAACAGACAGAAAGTGATTATATTGATTCAAAGTTCCAGTTTATGTCGCCGTTAATGAAACAAATGGGTATTGGAAATTTATCAGCGGGCAGAGATGGTGCATCTTCTCTGACAGACTATAAAAGCTGCATATTTATTGGTCAGGATGGCGTCTTCTCACATCTACATACAGTATTTTTCTCATTTCGCCAAATGCCCTTGAGGGTCAACCAAGTGTCTTTGGTAATGAGATATGCCAAAACAAGGACTTGCTCATTTTCAGCCAAAATGGGCAATAAATAGGGGTAATATTTCCAACATTGTATCTGCTAGCTAAGCATTAAATATTTTTGCCTGAGGCTGTGGAAATCTTGTTCCATTGAGGTCAGGTCTGACAAAACCCCACAGTAGAGTGGAATATGACACAGACTGGAATAACACTGCAGTAAAGTTAATCCTACAACTGTGAAGAGAAGGAAGAGAACTCTGTAAATAACCCTCTCCAATAACAGTGACTTAAATAGTGTTATTTTCATGAAAACAATAAAAAACGAATCTGATTTGAAAACTTCAAGGGGGCAGAATTTTAGACCGTTAGCAACTGTAGTCTATCTGCTATTAAATCAAATCAAGCATAATTTGTACAGTACATTTCAGACATGGAATGCAACGCAATGTGCTTCACAGCATAAAACGAATATAATTTTTTTTTTTAATAAAAATTGAAATATTTACTACACAACAACAATAAGAGGAGAAAAAAGGAATGACAAAAACGTATGACTAAAAAGCAGCCTAAGGAAAAGCAAAGCTAAAAAGATAAGTTTTAATATATATTTTAAATATGTCCACAGTTTCGTCCCTCCTGAATTTCTCTGGCAGGCTGATCCAGAGGCTACCCCTTGTTCTTAAAAGGCCAGTGCCAGAGGACCTGAGGGACCTACTGGGTACATAACTTAAAAGCATGTCTGACATGTATTGGTGTGCACAATCGTGGATTGATTTAAAACTCACAGGCAGCCAAGTGCAGAGACCTTCAAACTGGTGTAATGTGTGTTCTCCGTCTCGTCTTGGTCAGTACCCGTGCAGCAGCATTCTGTATGATTTGCAGTTGACCAATGGCTTTCTTGTGTAGACCAGACAAGAGAGCATTACAGTAGTCAAGCCTGCTTCTAATAAAATAATGGCTGAATTCTCTCTATCAGCCTGAGAGAGAAATGAGAAACGGCCGCACCTTGGCAATGTTCCTGTTCTGGTCACATTCCTAATGTGTGAATTGAAATTTAGTTCAGAATCTAAAATAACACCTAGGTTTTTTACCTGATTTTATCTTTATTGCCCTTGAATTAAAATGTGCGGCAAGATTTTCTCTCTGTGCTTTGGCTTCAAGAATAGGTACTTGTATTGATTTAGCTGGAGGAAGTTGTGAGCCACCCAAGTATTTACATTTACTAAAACAGTCTAATAATTTATCCGCCCAGCTAAAATCCTCTGGTAAATCCTCTGGCTATGAGCATTATCTGGCTCTGAAAAATATAGTGTTGTGTACAATCACCAATGGCAGGTCAATAGTGCAGACGTCCACATCCTAGACTAATAATAAGACGACCGCTAACTCTGCGCCACCCGGGGCCTCCCGGGTGGCGCAGTGGTCTAGGGCACTGCATCGCAGTGCTAGCTGCGCCACCAGAGTCTCTGGGTTCGCGCCCAGGCTGGGCTGGGTTCGCGCCCAGGCTCTGTCGCAGCCGGCCGCAACCGGGAGGTCCGTGGGGCGACGCACAATTGGCATAGCGTCGTCCGGGTTAGGGAGGGTTTGGCCGGTAGGGATATCCTTGTCTCAGTATGTAAAATGTAATGAAATGTAAAAAATGTAATAAAATGTATGCACTCTACTGTAAGTCGCTCTGGATAAGAGCGTCTGCTAAATGACTAAAATGTAAATGTAAATGTAACTGACACAGTCCTAATGGTTCAGCAGAGAAGTGTCAGAGCTCTCTGTACAAGCCTCTCCATTACATATAAGTAACATGCATTGATTTGAGGAGCTTGAGGAGACCCAGACACAGACACACTGGAGTAGTTAGGGCTGCAACACAAAGCAATATTCAGCAGGGCTAATCCTCTGCTGCTGACAGTCTCACTTCCCTCTATGAACTGACTTTCACTCACTGCATAATTTTACAGCGGCAGGCTAAATTTGAATGCAAAACTGACTGACATCCCACTTTCATCCCAATGTATAATGCTAATGCAAAGCCATCCACTTCCTACTCTTCAGAGAGAGAGTTACCTTACTCCTTTTGGACAGTGAGAATACCCAAACCAGTTGACAGAGCTGATATGCACTCCATAACCTAAATGTTAGAGTTGCTGAGAAGGACAAAAATAAGTATCTTATCCAAATTTGATATCTAAATTCAGAAGTTCCCCTTTCATTGATGCATGTCAGCATATCCTGGTTTAATAAACGAGAGAAGGGGTATTGCTTCTAATCCTGAAGTTATGATTAAAATATTATGTTTATTCAGTCTCATATTGTCAGTTCAAACACAACCAGAGCTTTTGCGGAGTGACTTTTGAAGTTGCAGAAGAAGTTATTGACTTCAGAACCTTAATTAAAATATTTTTCTTTCAATTCTATTCACAGTTAGGATGTGGAAAAGATAACAAAATTTACTGCAAGTCGTTATGTCTCAATTTTTAACAGGTTTGACAGCCTTTACATTTTTATTATACGTTTTATACTGACAAAAGTAAAACTCACGCACTGATTGTATTACTTGCTGCTCAGAGAAACATTATAGGCTATACTGAACTGAAAGGAAACCGTGAAAGGTGAACAGAACTATGAAGGCCTAACCTTCCAATGGATACCTTAGGCATCAACCATAGGGGATCATTAGTGCTCAAACATTTCCATGTTCTGAGCTGTCAATAAATGACCCCCATGCTTCAACAAAGCAGTATATCCGGTGACATGCTGTCATGGATCCATGTGTTTTTCGTGCTGTATGAGGTCGTTGGAGCCATCATTTAGAGAGATTCATGAAGCAGATCCTGCTGAAATGATGGATCCAGATGTAATGGGTCCTAGGTGTAGCGAGTCAGGCGCAGGACAGCAGATATGAGTAATCAACGTACTTTTACTCAAAATGTCAAATATACAAAGAAACAAATACATGCACACCATGACAGACCAAAAATAAAAAATAAACAATCACTCACAAAAAACCATGGGGTAACAGAGGGTTAAATAGTGAACAAGTAATTGTGGGATTGAAATCAGGTGTGAAAAACAAAGTCAAAACAAATGCAAATGAAAATGCAAAGTGGATCGACGGTGGCTAGAAGGCGGGTGTCACGTTGACCGCCGAACGCCGCCCGAACAAGGAGAGGGACCGACTTCGGTGGAAGTCGTGACACCAGAGGCTCCCGTTATCTCTAGCTGCTGCAGTAACTGACCACTGCTCAGCTCACATAGACATATTAAAGTATACATATTATACACAAAAGACCAGGGCAGACTAGAGTATAAAGTTTGAGTTTGAGTTGATTTATTATTGCGATAAAACTGAAGAAATGCAGAATTTACATGACTAATAATTGCAAAACACTAATTTAAAATACCTAACACCTAATACATGACATAAATATAATTTTGAAAAACTTGAAACATTACAGGACATTTTTCATGACGGAAACGTAAATATACATTTTTGGGGGGGAACCATTTAAGAGCTCGTGTTATTATATAGTCTGATAGCAGTGGGTAGAGTTTCGTTTCACAGGTTGTTCGATTGGGCAGTTATACAGGACAGTTCGTGGCTGTTTCTCAGGAGCCTGGTGGTGCAGTTACCTCTTTTTGCAGGGAGCAGGTCATTCAGTGGATGGTCAAGAGTGTGCATGTCCTTCAACATATGCACTGCAGCCTGCTCTCGCCTGCTCTGCAGTGAGGGGAGCTGTGGTTGGACTACTCCACATCTGGAGATGATCCTCAAGGCCCTCCTCTGCACCCTGTGTAGTTGGGCCTACTTCTTTTTTTTACTGCATCCAACTAACAGCACTCCACTGTATTCCAAACAAGACCTGGCCAGTGTAATATAGACTGTGACCAGATCTTCAGTGGGTAGGCATTTCTGTCAGGCGTTTTGAGGCTTTCCTCACTGACTGCTCCACATGTGTGTCACCACTGAGGTTAGAGTCTAGATGAAAACCAAGATACTTTGTTCTTGTTACCACTGGTACTTCCTGTCCTCCTAGGATTAGTGGTGCAGGTTGTGGATGGTCTCTAGAAAAACTTATGAGAATTTCCACAGACTTTTTCTCATTCTGGAGCATGTTGTTGGATGTGGCCCACTCTTCCAGCTGCTTTGCCTCCAAGCCCATGGAAGTGTCCTCTTTGATGCTAGTTAATGGTATGGCCCGGGACAACCCTACATCGTCTAAATACCCAGTGTCCAGCGTGTCACTGAAGACAACTTTTCGGATGAACATGTGAAGGAGAAACAGATATGGTGAAACCGCACCCCATTGTGGCACACCAGAGGTGACCTCTGACCAAGGGCTAAATGTGCCATTTGCCATCACACTCTGCCTTCTTACGGTGGTGTAGTTGTGGGGCCAGGCTAGTAACCTTGGACACACAGTTCAATGTCAGACAGATGTTGCAGGAACTTTGAGTGATCTACTCAAAGGCTTTGGACATATCATCAAGTAACACCCTCGACATTGTTGTTTTTTTGGAGTCTGTGGCTTTCTCAAGGGCGGTATTACTGCTGGAATTTAGTAGGTAGGCATACTGATATGTGCACTTAGATAAAACTGTAGGCATGAGTTTTTTTTATGAAGCTCTCCTGGATTTTTCCAAGGCATGAAATTAGAGAGATGGGCCTCCAGTCACTCATTGTACATGGTTTTGACACTTTAGGTATGGCACACCTATTGGCATTCTTCCAGGCAGCAGAAACAGTCCCCTGCCAGGTGGAGGTGTTAACAATGTGTGTGATGACAGGGGCAAGATCTTCTGTATGCTCTTTTAGTAGCCAGGCTGGAATGCCATCAGGCCCACACGCTTTACGTGGGCTAAGTCAGAACATGCTTTATCTGGCCAATGCTGCACAGCTCAACCTGCCTTGTAGGCATGGGCAGTGGGAAGATGGTAAGAGGTGTGGTGCTTGTACATGCTTCAGCAAAAAATACATTAACTTCTTTGGGCTGCAGGGGCAGTATTGAGTAGCCTGGATAAAAGGTGCCCATTTCAAACGGCATCGTACTCAATTCTTGCTCGTACAATATGCATATCATTATTACTATTGGATAGAAAACACTCTCTAGTTTCTAAAACCGTTTGAATTATATCTGTGAGTAAAACAGAACTCATTTTGCAGCAAACTTCCTGACAGGAAGTGGAAAATCTGAAATCGATGCTCTGTTCTAGGGCCTGCCTATAAATGTGCTTGATATGTATTAGTATACATGCACTTCATACGCTTTCCACTAGATGTCAACAGGCAGTGAGAGAAGAAATGGAGTGTATAACTTGATCTGAGGTCGAATAAAAGCTCTTGGCATGACGTGACACCAATTTCCTGTTTTCTGGAAGGCGCGAGAAGGGACCGGGTATTGCCTTCTGAAAAGCTGTCGTTATAGACGGCTAATATCTCCGGCTTTGATTTTATTTGATAAATGTGACTATCATCCTAAAGTATGTTTTTTCAATATAGATTTATTAGATTATTGAAATTTTTTCGGGACGTTAGGGCGTGTTGCGTTGTCTGCGTTTGTTCACGAAGGAGAGCTTCGCGCCACTTTGCTAGCTTTCCGTGCTAATTGACTGGAGAAGAGGACATTCTAAAACCAAACAACGATTGTTCCCGACAAAGGACCCCTTGTACAACATTCTGATGGAAGATCATCAAAAGTAGGACCCATTTTATGACGTTATTTCATATATCTGTCGAACATGTGTACTATTAGTTTGCGCCCAGATTTTGGGCACTCTCTCGCTATAACGTAAGCTGGATGTCGTAATGAAGTAATTTTTAGAATTCTAACACGACGATTGCATTAAGAACTAGTGTATCTATCATTTCCTATACAACATGTATTTTTTAGTAACGTTTATGAATAGTTATTTGGTCAGAATAGGTGAGTGT